>NC_046969.1:2894435-3186935 GCF_009769545.1 Cyclopterus lumpus | reverse complement strand
CACCTCCTCCTCTCGTTGACTCTGTTTACCTCTGCCTCTGTCACCCCTCCTGCCGCTCTCTTTCCGTCCCTCTGTCTCTACTACCCACTGGCCTGACATTTCATTTCTCCTCTACTCTCCACACCATCTCCTCTCCTCCCCCTGCCTCCATTCCACATCCCCTACCTGCAACGTATTTCTCTTCTTAGACTGTTTGTTGCTATGGATGATGCATTTAAGAAAATGAAGGAAACAACAGATGGTCATAAAGCCTAGTCTTTGGTGCATGAGGCGGATGAAGCTGATGAGAATGATGAGGCTGATGAGAATGATGAGGCTGATGAGGCGGATGAGGCTGATGAGAATGATGAGGCTGATGAGGATGATGAGAATGATGAGAATGATGAGGCTGATGAGGCTGATGAGGCGGATGAGGCTGATGAGAATGATGAGGCTGATGAGGATGATGAGGCTGATGAGGATGATGAGAATGATGAGAATGATGAGGATGATGAGGCTGATGAGGATGATGAGGCGGATGAAGCTGATGAGAATGATGAGGCTGATGAGGATGATGAGAATGATGAGGATGATGAGGCTGATGAGGCGGATGAAGCTGATGAGAATGATGAGGCTGATGAGGATGATGAGAATGATGAGGATGATGAGGATGATGAGGCGGATGAAGCTGATGAGAATGATGAGGCTGATGAGGATGATGAGAATGATGAGGCTGATGAGGCGGATGAAGCTGATGAGAATGATGAGGATGATGAGGCTGATGAGAAAGATGAGGCTGATGAGAATGATGAGGATGATGAAGCTGATGAGAATGATGAGGCGGATGAAGCTGATGAGAATGATGAGGATGATGAGGATGATGAGGCTGATGAGAATGATGAGGCGGATGAAGCTGATGAGAATGATGAGGCGGATGAGAATGATGAGGATGATGAAGCTGATGAGAATGATGAGGCGGATGAAGCTGATGAGAATGATGAGGCGGATGAAGCTGATGAGAATGATGAGGCGGATGAGAATGATGAGGCGGATGAAGCTGATGAGAATGATGAGGTGGATGAAGCTGATGAGAATGATGAGGATGATGAGGCGGATGAAGCTGATGAGAATGATGAGGATGATGAGGCTGATGAGAATGATGAGGCGGATGAAGCTGATGAGAATGATGAGGATGATGAGGATGATGAGGCGGATGAAGCTGATGAGAATGATGAGGATGATGAGGCTGATGAGAAAGATGAGGCTGATGAGAATGATGAGGATGATGAAGCTGATGAGAATGATGAGGCGGATGAAGCTGATGATAATGATGAGGATGATGAGGCGGATGAAGCTGATGAGAATGATGAGGATGATGAGGATGATGAGGATGATGAGGCTGATGAGAATGATGAGGCGGATGAAGCTGATGAGAATGATGAGGCGGATGAGAATGATGAGGATGATGAAGCTGATGAGAATGATGAGGCGGATGAAGCTGATGAGAATGATGAGGCGGATGAAGCTGATGAGAATGATGAGGCGGATGAGAATGATGAGGCGGATGAAGCTGATGAGAATGATGAGGTGGATGAAGCTGATGAGAATGATGAGGATGATGAGGCGGATGAAGCTGATGAGAATGATGAGGATGATGAGGCTGATGAGAATGATGAGGCGGATGAAGCTGATGAGAATGATGAGGATGATGAGGATGATGAGGATGATGAGGCGGATGAAGCTGATGAGAATGATGAGGATGATGAGGCTGATGAGAATGATGAGGCGGATGAAGCTGATGAGAATGATGAGGCGGATGAAGCTGATGAGAATGATGAGGATGATGAGGATGATGAGGCGGATGAAGCTGATGAGAATGATGAGGATGATGAGGCTGATGAGAATGATGAGGCGGATGAAGCTGATGAGAATGATGAGGATGATGAGGCTGATGAGAATGATGAGGCGGATGAAGCTGATGAGAATGATGAGGCGGATGAGGATGATGAGGCTGATGATGCTGATGAAGCTGATGGAGTCTGACTCAAATGTCCATTTGAAGAACTGCATTTTTACCAATACCACGATTTCTTCGTTTTTGCAGCCCCAGAGGTTCCAACCGGTGGTGCATCTGTTCAGAGCGTTCAGTGCTGTTTTTGTCATCGCCCAATATGGAGCCTTTCACAAGGCCTTCTCTCCTTCTCTCCTTCTCTCCCTCTGTACTAAACCCTGTTCCCTCTCGCTTCCCCACTCAGTCGACGCTTCGGCCTCGGCTGCTAACGCTAGGAAACGCTTCACCTTGCAGGGGCTTTCCAACAGGAGGTCTCTTCAAGCAGGTAACGGCACAATGCAAGCGCTCACTCACGCCACCTTCATCGTGATCATCACCGTCGCTGTCGACACCACGGCCCTCATTGTCCGTTCTGTGTGTCCTTCATCTGTCATCATCGTGATAACCGTCATCATTCTGCACTGCCGCAGCTTCTACCTTTTCATCTGTCCTTTCTTCAGTCTCCACTCTCCAGTCACATAAGTGCTCTGGTCCTCCTCTTTCTCTTCCTCAAATGTTCTATAGATTTCTGTGCCGGCGGGTATCTCGTAGACGTCTCTCCGTGCGACCCGGCGCTCGCAGCCTCCACTCCTCTTTCTCTACGTTTATCTGCCGGCGTCGGTATCCTCTGCATCTGCTCGGAGCTCAAACGAGGAAGCTGTGATTCAGGAAAGAGAGGGACGGAAGAGACAGCATTTTGAAGACAGCTGAAGACGGCAGGAGATAGAGAGAGTGATAGAAAGAGAGAGAATCTGGTGACACCGCGGCGAGGCTACATTCTGCCGCACAGCACTGCGCTAAATGTCAACCTCTAATATTCAAGCCCCTTTTTGACATTTGGAGGCGTATTAACATTTTTGGAGGTCGTGATTCCAAGTTGGGCTTTCCACGTCGCAGCAGTTGGGCCACGCATGCCCCTAATGAGACTGATAATGAGGGATGGTGAAAGGAAGGAAGCAGAAAATATACAAATGAAAATTCCAAGTGGAAAAACTGTTCATTTAATTGAGCTAAAATGCAGCGAGAGTCAGGCCTGTATTGGAATCAGGCCTATATTAGAGACATTATTTCCCGTGTAAAGAATACATTTGATCCTATTTTAGTAAGAGGCCTCTCTGTTTTCTTATCTGATACTATTTGCAGTTAATGCAACTCAGCATTTACTCTATAAATCCCCTCTAGTGTACATTTCCACACCATCAATGTCATCAGCACAACAGAGTTGCGTCATTCTAACCGCTGTGTCCCGTCGTGGACACGCACGCCATCTAATCCCGCCTCCCCCCTCAATTGTGACTTGTCAAATCAAATCAAAGTGCCAAAAAGTAGAACGCTCGCATTTCAACGTCGCTCAACATCAAATGAGAGAACTGCAAAGCAAAAACAATCATCAAAGAAGGAGTACAAAAGAGTCGAGTCGCCTTACACGGTCGGTGGTTTCTCGCCATTTTTTTTAAACCTTTATTTGGCCATGCGAAACAGATTAAGAACAAATTCTTCATATCACGACGTTTACACCAAAATCCATCTGGTCAGACTTCAAGTAATGCGTTGATGTCCGAACCACATCGGTTCACACCAACCGACCTTCTTTAATAATGGTGTGATTGACAGATGGTTCATCAAATCCCTGCCCTTTTCCAAACTGATTCCAATGACCCATCAGACGGTTCTGTGTAACGACACACAGCATGCTGGTGAGAATGACGTGACGGTTTTTGTACAGCTGGAATAATAATTAGAAACGTAAAGGAGGAGGACTACATGGCCAAAGATATGTGGACATCTCTACATCTTTACACTTTTGGGAGGAAGATCTCCATCGGCCTGCTCACAGCCCTGAGCCAGATGTTAGCACCCAACATCAGTCATGCGCTCGCAAATCCCTGAAGCCATGTCCAACATGGTGGGAAGCTTAATACTAGAAGAGTGGAGGCTGTTATAGAAGAAGACTCATGTCCATTGTTTTGAAAGATATTCCAAAAATGATGGCATCCTAGCAATTTGTCATACGAGCGTGGTCTTTTATACCACTCTTTATCTTCTAGGAAAGCAGTTCCCTTTTGCTTCAAGAAGAATAAATTCATTCTACTAACATCAATTGGTCTGGTGGTTGCAATTGCAGTCAATAACCAGAACATTGCTCCTTACTTTAACTGAATTCCAGTATGAACTCATCTCCATTATAATGACTGCATATGTATTTCGTCCTCATCAAGTACTCTGAGCTACAGAGTCCTGAGCACTGTGGGCGCTGTGAGATGGAAATCAATGCTGAGTCGTTGGCAGGTGAAGAGTCACCATTAAAAGGAGTGCTCCCTGCAATAAGCCCAACGTGTGAGATCACTGAACAAAGGAGTGGAATTAAGGGCCACTCTGTGTGCTCCGTCCTGTGAATGGCAAGCAGCCTGTCGCCAGTTAGAGAGGTGGAGTTCCACCTGCAGGTGTTCATCAGGGTTATTAACGTCCATGCTGAAGAGGTCTCATTGTCACCAAGCTGTCATCTTGATTCTGTTTAATTATGATCTCCTAACTGTGGGAGTCCTGAGATTCAAGGGGTACAAATAAAGTCTGGTCTGGTGTTTATTATTTAGGAACAAGTGAAAAAAAGTTTGTCCAGAATCGTCATGTTTTCTCTTTGTGTGTTTTTTGTGTGTGCACCACTACCCCATATTCTAAATATGACTAAAATCATTCATGTTTTCTTCCGTGTGAGTTTGAATTTACATGACTTGGTAACAAGCAATATACAGTATGTAGCTGGTGTTTAGAGACACAAACTTAAAATGATACTGACAAGAAAACAACAAAATCACCTGTCAAAGTGCTTTAACCTCTCTCACTCTCTCTCTCTCTTTATTTCTATATATATATATTATATAAATATATTTAAAAAATAAAATTATCCTGGACAAACTGCTTTTTTCCCCACCTGTTTCACACAAATATGAACTGAGAACGATTATCCTAGCAAAACCTTTTTTTCACCTGTTCTTAAGTCAGAGACACATTTGCCTCTCAGGTCTCCCATAACTAACACCTCTTATATCAAAAGTAAAACACATGCAGTGTAATTCTTCATGAATGTGTCTTGAGGACATTGGCAGCTGGCTTTAAGGGTACGTGCACAGTTGAAGCATGTTGATCCCTGAAGTCATGATCAATGTGATATTTGTCCGTTCATCACAAAATATGAGTCACTTTGAGCCTCTTGACAGTTTCGATACGATACATATGCACCCCTGGATAGCGATGCGGAGCTCTTAAATCGAGGTCCCTGAGATCCACACGACCCCCTCAATAGAGAGTTATTGCATTTATTTTAATGCTCAACAGATGAAAAATCAAATAGGAACGATATCCGCTGAAAACTGTTCCCAGAGACAAAAACATAAAACACTCTCCCCCACTGTATTGTATTGCTTTGTTTATTTTTGGTGGATGTTACTCTTTAATGTTCAACTTGCACTTTAAGAAATAGATTGTGAAGAAGCAGTTATCACGTGACCAACGTTTCTTAATTAGTTGTCATGGAGATGTGACCTCAGCAAACTCCATCTTCCTCTGAGGAAGACCTTGAGAGGAGGTCGAAAGCGTTCTGCTTCTCTCTTTGTGTCTTTCATTTCCTGCTCCCTCTTTCCCTCTTTCCCTCTTTCCCTCTTTCCCTCTTTCCCTCTTTCAACTTGCTTGTTGTTTCATGGCGTTCACATGTCACTTCTGAAAAAGTACTTTGTATTGTTTGGTCACTGCTCATACCATAATTATTTCATGTGAAAAGATGCTCTCTTCTCCCATTTAAGCTCTATATAACCCCCCCACCCCCCCGTCTCCTCTCCGGCTGTAGAGCCTGCTGCTAAGGAGGCAGTGGTCACCCGCCGCTTCTCTCTCGCCTCCTCTCTCACCTCCTCTTCCTCCTCCTCCTCCTTCGCCACACAACGCACAAAAGGTATCTGACCGAGTGTTCCTGCCTCCAGGTTTTGCTATTTCTATATTTCCCATGCTTTTAGACTCTTAATTACTTCACATTCACGAAACGTATACACATCAGACCGGTAGAACACTATTTATTACACTGCATTTCTAGATTAACGTTAGTTAATTATTAAGAAGAATTATTAATGTTAGTTATTTCGGTCCCACAGTGTTGAATAAGAAGGTCGTTAATGTGAGACCTTTTGTCTTGATAATTTAATGCAAAGAAAAGATCATTTAATGCAAAGAAAAGATCATTTAATGCAAAGAAAAAGGTTGGCTGTTGCCTTAAAGTACAAGCGGAATTTCTGTAAAATATCTGCTACATCATACACATCATAAAGGACATGCACCGTGCTGTTTCTTGAGGAAACAACTGTCTGTTTCTAAAAGGGAGAAATTCATGTAAAAATGTTGTTTGGGGGAGTTCATGAAGATATCCTCTGGTGTACAACCTATTGTACAGTAAGGTTATACAGTATACATAAGGTGCATGCAGTGAGATGAATGTGAGTTATATATAATGTTGAGGTCGGAAAAATGTTTGACAACAACATTTATTTATTTTTACATTTATTTTACCTTTACAAGAGTGTCCTGTCCAAGACGCCAGTAGCACATTTTCAGACATACAACATAAAACAGTGACAGATAATAAATAATAATAATAATAATGCAAAAAAAAAAGAAGAGTAAAACCAAAACTAAGACATAAGTCATCATATCCCAGTTCACACAGGTGCACGTACCTCAGTCAAAAAAAACATCTACAACCAGATGAACTCCAACTCTTTCAATCTATTTTTTAAAAACACCTAAAGAGACCAATTAAAAGATTAAAAAACAGCATTTAGGTGGCTTTGCCCTTCAGTACATAACATGTCATCGCTTTTCAACAACCTTTGTTATTTTCATAAATTTTCAGTCATGAAAAACACACACACACACACTCAAATGAAATCTGTAGTGAGGAAACTTGAATCGTATGAGATGTATAGAGAAAGCCTTTGACGAGAATGAAAACAATATCTAAGAAGAAAAGAGCTGCAAATGAACAAACGTACCGTTTCTTTTTCAAAAGCGACGGCAAGGAAATAATCATTTTGATAAGCTGACATTTGGAATGCAGGGTGACATTCAAAGTGCCAGTAGAAGTGCAATTTACTACAGGAATATAGATGAGGAGTTCATTCTCAACCGGGCAGAGGCAGGGGTGGAATTCAAACCTCCATGAAGAGCATTATTATTGTTTCCCCTTGAACTGTTTTATTGTATTTCCCCCCCGTACCGCAGTCGGCATGTTTCAATAAGAACGGTTAAATGCTCAGTGGAGTTGGGAATGTAGCCGTAGCTTTTTGGCCTTTTATTATGATCCTCATCCAACGTGGGCACTAATATCAAGGAAAATATTACCCTTCACTGGTAAAATAAAACACACACACACACACACACACACACACACACAGTGGCACTGCTGTACCTACATGTATGCCACAATGTTCTTTTGTAACATCTTTGTGGTGGCCTTGGAGAAAATCGCTCATTCCTAATCTCAGCCTTGTTAAAAACAAAAATATATTTAAAGGTTATTTTCTCCTTTGAAGTGAGAAATTCCATTTTCTAAGTCTGATCTAGATTGTTGTCTCTCCTGTGTTTATGACATATGAACAGGTGATGCCAGGACAATCTTTATAAGTTCCTTAATTGGGTTTAATCTTTGAAAACTTTGTTGTTGTTGTTGCCAGGATAATTTTTCTTGTATTCCTCATTGTGGTCCATGTTCTACGTACTAAACGCATCCAACATAACTTGTCACCACACAATATTGTGTTCAGAGTGCATGGAGAAATTAAAAGTCACCTCACATGCCATGTGGCCAAAATCTGTATCACAAGAGCAATTCAAAATAAATTTGCCTTTACCTGTTTACATGCATGAAAAAAGTTGCTTTGTACAATGGTCCTGGAAATACCTTTTTTCCCCACATGCTCTTCAGTCATAAACACAGGATTAGAAAACACCTTAGTTCAGACGTACAAAGGGATCCTGAGAACTTAGTTTTATCTTCCATTATTTCAATTAAAAAAAAAAGCCAATTTTACGTTGTCAAGGAAATCCATTTTTACACCTTCACCCTAAAGTGTATGAATATCCAGCAACGGCTTTATTTACAGCGTATGAGAAATGACATGAGAGTCAGAGAGGAGGTGAGTCTCATGATAATCATTACACATCTTCCTCTGTGTACCAGATAGCGATCATGGCATGAGAACTGAGACTCTTTTCATAAGGATCTGAATAAAGTCATATTGAACACATTCACGTACACCGATGTCTGGATGAGGAAAAGCCCTCGCTTTAACAGAAGGGAGCTCCATGCTACAGATGTCATGTCTGAAGGGGGTTGTGGGTTCAACGCTGTGTGTCTGCCTTCTTTTTCAAATGTCAGTACCTAATAAAAGCTTCTGGTTGCATGCTCTGTCCCCCGGCCAGGTCCCCTGTCTGCTAGCATAAAGAGCAAGAGACACGAGATAAAGAGTGACCCCACTCCGTTTGGTTACGAAGGTACATGAACACGTCTGTGATGCGCAGGCTCCGAGCATGCTGGGCCTTTTAGCGCACTGTTTGGTTTGTTAGGCACAACCTGTTTGTGTGCTGTGTTTTTATGTGTGCGTGTGTGTGCGTGTGTGTGTGTGTGTGTGTGTGTGTGCATGTGTTGATGTGCTCGCTGTCCTCCGTTTCTCGCCTGCTGCGTTGACTCCGTGTTGTGATCCGTGATGTGACGTTTGGAAGTGCATGAGCATCGGATGAGGAGAGTGTCAGACGGAGTGTGTTGGTGCTGCTTTTTAGACCCACGGACGACTCGGTTTGATTTCCGCATGAGTAGTGTTGGATCGAGAGTTCATTTCATTTGATTCATACGTCGGGAGCTTCACGTTTGGATCTTTGTTGAAAGGGTGGTGTAAAGCGTTTGGCTTCCCTCCAGATACTTTGCGTGGTGCTATGGCTGCAGTCAGGAAACGTCAGAGCATGACTAGCAGCACCGCTGCTGCTGCTGGCGGCCCCCCCGCTGTCCCTAGATCCACCTCCCAACCAGGTAACGGCAGAGAAGGTCTCATCTCCTACACTCATTGGTGTGGTTTTAGTTCTGATACCTTTTTTGACTTTGTTTAGGTTGATAATATTTGTTGTCTTAGTGCTTCTTGTGATGTGTAACTTCTTCTTCTTCTTCTTCTTCTTCTACAACTAAAGAAAATAAATAGTTCTCCAAAGAAATCTGCTGTAAATCAAACCTCTAGTTCCATCCTTTTAGCTGCCATGACCTTCAAATGACTCCACACAGCTCGTTGCAGCACTGTCCAAGTGTTCTGTGGCCAAATCACGGACTACGTTATTCCACTATTATTCAGAATATGAGAATGTTCCCAATTGAATATGGGTGATGTCAACTCATGTTCAGTTTGGATATTCTGACTGCAGCATTTTCAGATGTGTGATTCCAGAATGTGCGTTTCAGTTTAGGACACACAGTCTCCTCCCTGTTCACGGCCAGCTCTCTACGTTTAAATCAACTGGCTATGAGTCTGAAAGTCTTTTTGGTCAACTGTGTGAACTGCTCGGAAGGAATTTGTCCTTTTTTCAGAATAAAGGCAACAAACAGAATACTTTGTGCATGTGAATGTAGTCAGTGCGCTTTTTGGTCCTCATATATAAATAACAAAATAGGCGATAGTGCCAAAATAGTGCCATCCAAGGTGAGCCATGTGACTGGTGGTTATCTACCTGGGTGGGGCTCCAGGCACACCAGCACTGTTGTCATCCAGCTTGGTGTGCTCACTGTTGCATTCACCCAACAACTCAATCAGAGACACACGCCTACAGCTCAACTGAGCTCGGCCACCTACTCCTACTCCTAAACAATACAACGCAACATTGTTTTAAACCCCGATCAGAAATGTTGTTTTTCATATCTGCTTCTGTTGAAGTGACAGCAAAGCACATATGAAGTAGTTCTGCAAGTCATGCGCACAAGCCTTCATTTATTATTCCCTTTTGAAAGCAACGTTTTCCAAGGAAGCTTAGAACTTGTCATTTTGGCCTGAAACCTTCCTTCAGAGTCGGGGAAATATCATTAAGTATTCCATAAAGTTCAGGATCAGTCAGTAGTCATTCTGTGTGAGACGCCTGGCTACAGTTTGAATTATTGCAAACAGATCCATCAAGCTGTGGAACCGTGTCTCCCACAGAAATACTTTAGCTTACAACTAAATTGTACTCTCAATTAGGTTTTGAGGGAAATGTGTTTTCTCCCGGATCAGTCTCGAAACCACAAGGTTACAAGACAAAAATGACTCGCTTATGGTTAGGCAACACAACTATTTGGTTAGGTTGAGTGACACTGCATGGCTTGGCTTGGAATGACTTTTAAGTTATTGAAGTTACAGATGGAAATGTAAATACATTCTTATTCTCTTGGTTCCACACAGGACATGAACAGCGTGAACATATGTTCTATGAAACCTATTTGTGATGCGTCCAAAGGAAAAACATAATCCCGGAGAAAATACATTTCCCTTGAAACGTAATTTAGAATGAAGTTTTGTTGTCTGGAAATATAATTTCTAGCAGAGCAGTGCTGAGCTTTCATCATGACAAATGACTGAACTGCACAGCAACACAGTGTTTCTGTCAATGAAGCATCATCGCCTGCCAAGTGGAATTGTTTATGAGTACATTTCGGTGGTTAATAATGTGTATGGATTCCCCTCAGGCTGGGCCCAGAGAAGGCTCCCTTCCATGGATACAGACGACTTTGAGACGATCCCCTCCAGTGCAGAGGAGTCCTCCAACTCTTCAGAAGAGGAAGGCAACAATAAAAACGTAGGTGAAGCTCCTTCAATTTCTCCCCTTTTTCTACAAAATCACCCTCTGATCCCCGCTGGTTAATTATTTCCTGTGGACATGGTTAGCAGCGGGCACTGAAGACTTGACATTTAAGAAACGAACGAGGAGAGACGAGATCTGCTCAGTACGACAGCCTTTTAAGATCCATTATCGTCTGTGTGATGTATCACAGACAGCCACACAAACAACACACACACACACACACAGATACACACACACACTGAGCATGTTAGTGGCGCACACACTCTTCAAGGAATTTACAAATGTGAACTAAAGGCAAACGTAAACTAAAGGCCAGCGTAAACTAAAGGCCAATGTAAACTAAAGGCAAACGTAAACTAAAAGCAAACGTGAACTAAAGGAAAACGTAAACTAAAGGCCAACGTAAATTAAAGGCCAACGTAAACTAAAAGCAAACGCCTCCCGTGGAGAACACAAGATAGTGTGTTATTTTTACCAGCTCAAGCTCTAGCATTCCTGCCCTGCTCTTAGTAAAGCTGTTTGACTCGGTTGTTTCTCTCTGCAGGGTGACAGCAGTCGATTCCGGGTGCAGCTGACCTATGAGTCTCATGAAGGCCGAGACCTCTCTCTGGAGGCGGGCGACCTGGTCCAGTTTGTGGAGGAAGCGGAGAGCGGACACTGGTGAGTTTTAGTGGGCTCCATGGTAGAGCTGTTGTTTGTCAGTCAGCCCGCTCACTGTTTCCCTGGTTCCCTGACTCAGCACTATACTTGAATTCTGGCTGAGTGGGTCCCCATCTGCCAACACGCCTTGTTCCCTAAATAAAGGTGCAAGAACACAACTTGTTCCCAGAACAATTAGAGCCAGCATCGCACAAATAAGACCAAAATAAACTGACATTGTATTATACTTTATTTAGGGCACTCGTGTTTGTCTGTCTGCCCTCAATAAACTGTAATTGCAGTGCAAGTTTTCTGTTTCCACTCTCATTTGCAGAATGTTTTTGTTTTTTTGTTCTCCGAAGGGGTTTATATTTTTGGCTCACGATTCTTCGCAGACGACTTCTATTGTTGAATCACATTCTCCATGGCAGCAAAAGGACCGCAGTTTGTCTTTCTATTCTGTTTTCGCCTTACTTTCAGATTTGTTCTTTACTCTCTGCGTACTCAGCATTTTGTTGTGGAAAACTTGGCTTGTTAATATCGGTATTCTTGAGTCTTACGATTGTTAGGAGAGTGAGGCCAATTGTGAGAGTATTCAGGTAATATTACACCCAGCTGTAGCATCCACAAATTCACAAATATAACGATATGATCAAGCTGCAGAGCTGGATAATAATAATAATGATAATAATACTTTGAATTTATATAGCGCTTTTCTAGACACTCAAAGACGTGGATACACAACTGTTACAGCAATAACAATAATCCTTGTGAATGGATGGAGACGGCTGATCAGGGAGGTTAAAATGAGGCGTCATATCATTTCACTAAGACCTGAATAAGGTGTCGACTGGCTGGAGGGAGCTGAAAGTTTCCTTCTTGCTGTTGACTATGTTGTATGCCTTTTCCAGTAAATATACATTGTCAATACAATACAAAGCGTGTGTTTTCTGTACCTGTGCCTGGAGCTGATCGGCACATGGTTTGTTTACATGGCTTAACACCTGCTGTGAGGACACCGTGTCTCCCTCTCTGATTGCCACCATTACGGTTGTTGTTCAACTATTCCTCGTTCAGCTTGAGTAAATGTTACATTTCTGTCTATGAGGATTATACTGATGGAGCTACAGCTGTTTCTACATCCTCACAAATTGAATCTATTAAAATAATTTAAAATAAACGCTCAAAGGTCAATTATGTAAAGATCCAAACCTGCACCGCTGACTGAGACAGCCATGAGGTAGCCATCAGTGGACAGTTACAGCCTGTGTTTCAGCCAGTTGCCATGTTTTGAAACTCGAGACAGCTTACAGACAAATGTATTGATTACAACTTTAAATCTGAGTGTAAAATAGTATATCACAAGGTGTTCTGGCACAAGATCACCGGGATCAACCTTAGGAAATGTGTTTCCAACCAGTTGTCGCGGGAGGTGAGCTGTAGTTTCAAAAGACACTCCAGGCAACACGTTTTAAAAGTCGGCATCTAGTGAAGGAGTATCTGACTCATTGCAGTCACAAACCGCCCTTTCAACCACCTGCAGCTGTGTTATGGTCATTTCCTGCTACGGGACAGCTCAATGGGCCTTATAGCGCTGTGTGCTACCTGCCGGTCTGATATTTAGAATGCACAAAGCATCCAGCCATCAGCTCGTTGAAACATTGCATCATTGTGTCCTTTTATTCATGCATCATTTGGCACTAAAAGGATGCCGTGCCGACACATTTCTACCGAGCTTTAATTTCAATTTACAAACGCCAGAGCAAATTGTGACATTGGAGCTTTAAGTCACCCTCAGCATTCTTTTTTCCTCATCCTCTGATTGTCTGTCCCTACCCTGTGGAGAAATGACACAACGGTGATTAGTTGTGTTTGGATCCAGAATGGTTTGCTTAATTCAAGGTGAAATATCTCTGTGTTGCACCATGACAAAAAGGCAAACTAAAAACACATCTTTTCCGACTATAACGTGAATAAAAACAGATTAGAACTTCAGTGGCACTTAAATGACACTTACTTAAAGCATTTTGTAGTTTAGTTTTCTTGAAGAAACGTTACTTTCTTGATTGTTGTTCTGAGTTTGTACTCAGGTTGAATGCACTTATTGTATGTCGCTTTGGATAAAAGCGCCAGCTAAATGAAATGTAATGTCATCATACTCAATTTGTGAATTGTAAGATGTGCATACTAATTCACTTCAAGCTCAGAAGTGGAGGTGACTGATCACGTCTCCCTCATGTTTGTGCAGATCAAATGTTGAGGAAAGCATGATGATCTTCCTCTGTTCCTCTAAAGCTGTTGTGCTGTCTTCACTTTACTCCTGTAATGGTGGCTTACCTGTAATGATGTTTTTTTAATGGTTTCCACCCATGTGTAAGGTCTGTTTCATTGTCGTCTCATGCTGTTCGAGCCATTCTCCACTTAGTCTGTGAGGCTCAACTCAAATGTATTGAGTGAAGTGACCCCAATCTGAACCCCAACCCCAAAGCAAACTCAGTCCATCTCAGTGTTTCTATTCAGGGCTGGAATGAGACTTGTGCCTATTTACTCTCGTTGTATACTCAGCTCTGGGCAACCTGAGCTGTCTGGCTGGGAGGCAAAGCGGCCGTGGAAAAGAAAACTATATCAGTCTCAGTATTTAGGATGTTTCCACCGCTTGGCCTCCAGTCAGACGGCCCTTTCTGAAGCTGACAAAAACCTCCCAGAACACAGTAGCTGCTGCTATATATTTATATAACCACTGTTATACTTTAACAGCACAGCCTTCAACACATATAATACATTTTGGCGAAAACATCTCTCTCTCTCTCTCTGTCTGCCTCTCTCTCTCTCTCCCTCTCTTCATTGAATGATTTAAAGTTCCCTTTCTTGACCTCCAGTGTTCCCTTTCTTGACCTCCATATATTGGCAAATGAAACAAAGTGTTTCAGTTCTTTTTTGTTCTTAAGTGGCTGATTGTGATGCCGTGCCAAAGGTCTGGTTATTTTGTTAACATTATTATTTGTTTCTAACAGCAGTTTGCCAGATAACTTTGCTACCCACGGAAAACGCCTCCATTATGTGCCGCCAACATTACTTTTCAGTCTAAAACTTTATGTACCCAGGAAGCAAACTGAATACATAGTGTCTGGCATTCTCTGTGCCGGCCATCAGATGGGTGACTTCTTCTGTAGTAAAAAGATGTCTGGTTGTATAGAAGTCTATGAGAAAATGAATACTTCTCTCTTGATATATTCCCTCAGTAAACACAAGTTTATGGTCTCACTCTCTAGTTTCAAGTCTTCTTCAATACAGCGTGATGTTCATTTAGTAAATGATGGTCCATTTAGAGTAAAAAAGACCCTAAAGCAGGGTTTGCTTTAGGGCGGGGCTAGACGGTCACTACAAAGGCGTTGTCGTATTTTGTGTTATAACTTTCAAGGTTAATTGTAACATTTTGGTCACCAACGATTCTTCTTCTTCTTCTTCTTCTTCTTCTTCTTGTTCTTCTTCAGTGTTTAGTTGTACTGAGCTCCACCCCCTCGGGTCACCTGTAGTTGTAAAAAAAAAAACAAGGTGGCAACTGACAAAATGCCAAACTTCCAAACTGTGATCCAAAAACAAATGGTTGAAATGTGTTAAATACAGTCAGTGTGTACTTGTACCTGATCTTGTACCTTTTATTTTTCTGGGTACCTTCTATATTCCGGCTGAGTATCAAGCCACACGATTTATTTGTGAGTCCAGAGAGTGTGCATGAAAAAGTCTTCTCAGATTCTGAAGTTTGTCTACTTATTCTTTGATCAGAGATTACATCAAATGTTAGCCAATGTTTTATTTATAAAGTGCTTGTGTGCCGGCTTGCATTTAGCGTTCGAGGCCAGTGCCACGTGCTTTATCCATGCACCCTGTAACCTCTCCCCACTGTACACCAACAGACACAGAGAATGACAGATGGACTTCCTAATATAATGCAGTGCAGTACAACAACACCATAAGGCTCGGATATTGAGTTGATAATCGAGACAAATCCAACATCAGGCTTCACAAAGGCAGTATTTGTGTTGATGATACGATGTAGCTTGAGCCTTTTTTTTCCATCGCCATCTGTAATCATTACCCATAGCATGGCTTCCCATGTTAAATGTCTATCTTGAGTTTGGTCCGCGTTAATCAGCCAGGACAAGAGAAAAGAAATGTGACTGGTGCAACAGCTGCTCCTCTGCTGCCCTGTTCTCTCTCTTCAAGGATTAAAGGCTCAGTGTGGCTCATTTGGAATTAAAATGTAATTCACTATAGCATTACCATCACGGAGCAGTGGGAGGTACAACAACAAAACGTCTGATTTATATTATACAATCAAGGGGGGAAAGTGGTGACGGAAAACAAAGTGGCTGGAGATGAATAATAGATTTGTGTTTGGTTCACCAAACCTCCAATCCTCTTCTCCAGAAACACAGAGCCTACGGCCTTCAAGGAGAAACGGCCTCTGGAATCCACCGCTGAAAGTGTTTTGATCTCACGCGAGCTCCCCGCATTTTTTCAAAGTGCCTAATACTCTTTAAGATAAAGGCTGGACTTGCTTTGAATATGCTCATTTCTCATCAGCTCATACATATGGCAGCCCTTAAAACCGTCTCCTGTCGCCTGCCTCTATGGGTTTTCTCCGCTAAAAGGTCTCCCTCACTCACACTCGTCTCTCTTCCTCACTTGAGGAATACGACGAATTGTAAATTTCTTTGAGCTTTGTTGTTGGATCAAAGCTAATGTGCAACTTGACAGGATGTGACTGATGGACTATATGCTGCGGTGTGTTTCCTGTACACCCACGTGCACGCTGTGTGCATCTTCTCCAGATGTAGGCGTTCATTTCACACACACACACATACACACACACACACACACACACACACACACACACACACACACACACACATCGCCCTGTCCCTGTGGGCTTGATGTTGGCTATGTGTGGTTTACATTCGTCACAGTCATAGACTGTAAGGGTATGTAAGGTTTGTGGACCGCCATTTTGAAGCCTCGAGGTCGCCATTTTGACTGTTGCCATCTTGGTTTTTTTGCAACCACAAGTGACGCTAGAGGGTGGAGCTAAGTACAACTGAACTCTGAATAAGACATTTAAAGGTGACTAAAATGTTACAGTTAACTGTTCGGGACTCGCCCCTGATGGCCAATAGAAAGAATGCAAGTTTAAGGCTTCTGGAGGTTGCTTCCTGGTGACAGAATACAGAGGGGAGTACTTCACTCTGATGTGCAAACGTTAAAAAAGCCCATGGTTCGGATTGTATTGTGGTTTTTGGGTCTCAGTTTGGGTGGAGAAACAAATGTTCGAAGTCCAAAATATATGATTGATATTGATATTATGTGACATACATTGGTTCTTTATCTCTCTTCTTTCGTATTAATTCCCATATTTATGTTCCATTTAACTTTCTCTTTTATTTACTTAGTTGTTAATTTTCTTGAACTTTGTTGTTATATATAAATATATAAAATCATGAACAAATGTTTTCATATATTTTAAATGTATTTTAAGTTGAATTACTCATTATTCAAGATATGTGTTCATGCATTTCTCTTCATTTGCATTAATACCCCATTTAGCTGTTAAACTGCTGTGCTCGTATCTGACTTCATATTAACTCCATTAAAAAGTGTGGGACTGGGATCCCACAGTAAAAATCTCTGAACCATTGCTGAACAATACCTCTTTTTTCTACAGTCTACCTCTTGACTACCATTTGCACTCTAATAATACCAAAAATGATTGACTGACACATCAGAAGCATTAAAGTGCTGCATAAACATCTGTCAGTCACTATATTTGAATGTCTCTATGTCGGTCCTGATGATGGGATGACAGATGCCCAAACTGACCAATCAAAGAGTGACCTGTCCGTCTGTTTAACTTCATGTTTACTCCTCTGGGTTACATTTTCTTTAAAACGTCAGTGTGAACAGGAACCGGACCAAATTAATCCGACTACAGGTGTGAAATACATGAGCTTGTGTTTTACCATGAGACCTATGAAGGAAATGCATTCTCTGTTTCAGGCCGAGGTGTCAGTCACATAGGTCTACTGCAGAGCTTCGTCCTCTAAGAACTGCCAATAGGTTCTATTTAAAGGCTGTTTCTAGAGAGCAGTCATGTCAAGAATGTCTCTATATGGAAGTGTTGTTGTCATAGGTTTATTTGTGTTACTTAAAACAAAAAGTTACAAAGTGTTACTGTTTTGACTTCCGTCCTGTGAGCGAGTGAAGACCCTGCCCTGCATTGTGTCTCATGTCCTAGGCTAGTGAAGAACCTTTTAACAGAGGAGACAGGGCTGGTCCCGCCCAGTATACTGCAGACAGCATCTAAAGGAGGTCACTCATTAAGTACCACTGCTACTTCTGACTAACCACTGGCAGCCTTGCTGTAACACTCTCACTCTCCCACCCACTCCTCCCTCCGCTCCTCCACTCCAACTCCGTCAGTTGCTCTCTCACTCTCTCACATGGCAGTTGGGTTGGGGGGGCTTGGGGGGGATTGGGTGGGCTTGGGCGGGCCGCTGCTCTGGGAGAGAGGGACGGTTGGATCGGGTTCAGGTTGGATCGGGTTCAGGTTGGACGGAGTGGAGGGGGATGGTTGAGCTTTTTCTTGAGTTGAATAAGCGGAGCATGTCACTGATCGCAACACATTCTCCCTGCTACACTCTCCTCAGGAGCACTCACTCTCTCTGTACTATTGATGCTGGAAGTGAAAGTAGGAACAACTAAGTATTATTATTATTCTCAAAGATATTTCTTTGTCAAATAGCAGCCCAGTTGCCTTGAATAAATGTCGTCCATGTACGTTTCTGCAAACCACGGATAAGTAGAATGTGGATGCTTTTTTATTTTTATTTGGACATTTTTGCATCCTGGCAGGAAAATGGACATTGATGCTGTTTTTTATTAAGCGTTACATGGTATAATAATATCATATAATATAAGTATAAAGAGCCAGAAGGTCTACTAAGGGGTAGGCAAACAAATACAGGACAATTACCCAGGAGACCACTTTGTCATGTCCCATGTGAAACCAAAAGTTAGTTTTGTTTCGTTAACAATGTGCATGTTAGCTAACGTAAGAAAGTCGGTTGTTATTCATTCATGGTAAGCGAGTTGCGTTAGGTTAGTTGCGTTAGGCTAGTTGCGTTAGGCTAGTTGCGTTACGCTAGTTGCGTTACGCTAGTTGCGTTACGCTAGTTACGTTACGCTGTTGCGTTACGTTGTTGCGTTACGTTGTTGCGTTACGTTGTTGCGTTACGTTGTTGCGTTACGTTGTTGCGTTACGTTGTTGCGTTACGTTGTTGCGTTACGTTGTTGCGTTACGTTGTTGCATTACGTTATTATTTTCACAGGAACCAGTGTGTTTTTCCTAACCGTAACTCTTTTTTTTGCCAAAGCCTAACCAATAATTTCACATTGTGGCATTGAGTATTTGTGCAAGCGTGATACATAATGAGGCTGATACGAAATGTATTTATGAAACATATTTCAAATTCAACGCATCTACAGATATTTGCAGAAACGTACCATGCCAACATTTGTTCTCTAGCGGCTGGGTTATTTTGTCATATAGGCAAATAATTACTGATGCGATGATCAACCAAGCATAGAACCAAAATCAATTGATAATCAAGTCACTCTACATTAATATATTAACTGAAAAGGACAGCCACTCCTGAACTATGTGTTATTTCTCTCTGTTGTCTGCTTCAAGTTCCCCCCTGTCCTTCATCCAACGCTCCACCATCTCCTCCTTTCATGCCGGCTTGAGGGCCGGTCCTTGAAGTGTTACAGCCTTGCTTGTTTTGTTATGGAGCTCTGTCCGCCCCTCTTCAAAACAAATATAACTTCCCTCTCACTTGCCCTTCTTTCCTCGTCCTTTTATCCCTTTCTTCTTCTGTTTTTCTCATACTTGAGGAGGACAGAACTCCAGTTCATCTTCAGTATTTTGGTTAAGTGAGGCCTGTCTCCAAAGGCCCTCTTCACCTGTCTTTGTTGATTGCCCATGTCTCACTTCCCTATAATTCTTTATGCACTCTACTGGCTGATATTGTTGCAGATATTGAACGCCCCACTATGACGTCTCCTTGTTTTACCTTCATATTAAAGCTGCATTGTTTGGTGTGTTTTATTGGCACTGCAGTCCTGGCTGTGCATCCCCCCTCTTAGACACTGTGTTTGAATGCCACAGTTTGTCCACATTGCCCCATGCTTGATTTGTATATCATATAATAAGATGTCATATTGTATATAAAGTTGGAGCTGACTTGAGTCCGTCTTGTTTTTTCCCCAGATATCTTCAGTGATCTCTGTACGGCAGCACTCTCGGACTCGGACGACAACGAAGCCAGTACGTGGGGAGATGTGTCTCAGGACAGCAGATAAACATGGCTGACTATTGTAGTTCATGTTGGACTACAAACATTTTGGTTGGATCACAAAGATAGTTTTTCAACACATTTTCTAAACTGGACTTTCAATATCAACGACTCTTAGCTTTCTACTTGAAGGTCTTCATTAGAACTACAAATATGACCTGCTATTGTATTTTAATTTTCATGAAGCTTCTCAGTGAAGCTTCTGGAAACAGCTGGTACCTTCAGGCTGGTTGCTAAAGTGGGAAAAGCCATATAAGACTTTTGATTCAAGGGAGTCCCAGCTTTCATTGGTCCATGGAGAACTGAAGACTGCATGGATGTGGACACTGAACTTCACATCCAGTCAGATGAATTCTGAATATTTACTGTAGAAAATGCAATTCCAGAGTGTGGTGAATAGCGGAAAAACTCAAATCCCTTTTCTGACTTGCACAACCTTGAAGAAAGGAATAAATTCCATGTGCTGGTTGTGAGCAGGCCTCGGCAACGGGCTCTGTGTTGCTGCTGAAGTCAAACTCTTTGAGACCAGGTTCTGCCTCCACTGCCCCGCTTCAGGACGTTTTGGGTTCAAACTACAGCCACTTCACAGTAGCTGCTGCCTCCTGAGGAACCTACAAGTTGTCTTACTTTCCTGTCTTGGCCCCCGGTAGAGCCCCCCGCATGATATCATCACATTTAATCTGATGCATTATCCCAACGTGCCCGTTTTCACAACCTGTAGACTTGCAAATGATCTGTGTAAATTGCTCAAAGAGGTTTTCATTCATAACCCAGTTTAAAAAAACAAAAAGTATTTTACATATGGTTTAATCTATCTGGAAATAACTTGAATTATGTGCTCACAGGTGTTATACGATACAATGTTTTGTTTTGGACAGAATCTTTTTAATATGTATTGTATGGTTTCCTGCTCGGCATCAATGAACACTCACAAGTTGTGTCAATTGTGGAGGAGTGGGTGAACGGAACAGCTTCTGGGAGGGGGTCCAAGATGTGCTTCTCTTGACAGAATACTTACTATATTTACTGTATATGAATATTCATATGAAACAAACATAACAACAATATAGGTCATATAGGAATATAACACTGTATTTTGTCACTTGGGGGCAGAAACGGATACTTTCTGTTTGCTTTGGTGTGACATGGACGTTGTCATCAGAGGGTGGACAAATGGCGGACTTGTCTGGACTTGTCCATGCGGCTACTGCGCTTAAAGTGCTAGCGGAGTGAGTGCAGGACATAGAACCAAAAAAAGAGCTAAAAGAGGTGATCAATAATTCATAGAGCTGAGCGTAACTCCAGAGTTGAGTTGATTTGTCATCAAATCCACCCCTGGCCACCCCTTTTGCATCACACATAGTCCTTTGACTCATTGTTCATTCACAATTCATTGATTGGTGCGGCTTTAAAAAAAGAAAACAGGGTTTACTAAGTCAGGGGTGCAACAATTGAGAACATTGTTAAAAAACAGAAAGAAGAAAAAGTTATTTTCAAGCAGAGAATTCATTTGAGGAATCGACCATCATGTGTTTATTCATTATACATGCACAGTGCATAGCAGATAGAAGAAGCCAAATGGCTTTTGATGGGAATTAAGCATTACTGCATCTCTTCTTTAGATGAATGGGCGGGTGGATTCATTATCTCTGTGACATGTCATGCTACTTGGACTCATCCTCTACATAAGGGGATTTATCCTAGCAAGCTTTCTGAGAACACGTCACACTCTTTGAGTCGCCGGATGCCAGCTGCTACAGTATCTACAGGCAGGACATATTCAGGCGTTGTGTTTCTGATTTGTGTGCATGGAAACACTTTATGGACAATGGATACGTTACGATGCTATCCAGGCAATCAGAAAGCTAGATATGAGCAAGCTCCTTTTCAGTGGCTCAGACAAGCGGAGCTCGGACTCATACTTGAGACCAGATTAATTGTAGAATCTGAGCGTTTGGATCAGTTTAGCAACTGCATCGTCAGATTCACGCCAGTCTTTTGAAGTCATTGTGGAAAGCTCTTACACCAGTGGTTTTGTTACCGAGATATTAGCACGTGTTAGCAATTTGAAAAGCAGCAAAGTGAAGCCAGCGGACTGGCTATTTGTTGCAAGTGATTTTTCAGGGAAATGTTTTTTTTAGCAAGCAGCACCTGGGCTGTTTCCTAACATCAGCTGTATAGGTTTCACCTTCTCAGAGAGTATAATGGCACTGCACACTGAGGGCTCATTCAAGGAGAGGACATTTTGGTAACTGTAAATAACAGTGTTAGTATATTGTTGCATATTTTCTGAATGACTGCTGTATTGTGGGACACCATGCTCCCTCCAAGGCTTTTCGGCATGATGTGGCATTTCTACTGACGGATTGAGTTCTGTGGACTGTTCACTGAGAAACCTGTATCTGCAGATAGATGGGATGTCACGTCACAAGAACATTGATTTACATTCACTCTGTAACTTGTTAGAAAAAAATTGAAAAAGGGTTATCAAAAGGCTGAATGTATTAACCTGTATACATACATACATGATGACTGAATACATGTCAAAGTGTAATACTGAGTTACTCTGTGAGAAAACTACAGTAAGTAACTGGGACCAGTCTTTTAAAACAAGTCAGAGGTTGGTTTTGATAAGCAATTAGAAAGTGAATGGACGATGCATTGATGGATACGTATATATGGATGGATGGATGATGCTATGATGGATAGGTGCAATAGATGGATGGATGGATGGATGAATGGATGAGTAGATGGATGGTTGGACAGACAGATAGACGGACGGACAGATAGATATTTTGACTGCAACTTGGTTACTAACTGTAACAGAACTCTATTAAAAGTCATATACATTTATATTAGTCTCATTGTAAAGAAATACGCTCCTCTTGAACATGCTGTATATTTGGTTTATCCTCTGCTCAATGACAAATATTGTATCTTTGTAAAGAAATATTTCTATTGTACTGCATCCTGCTGTAAGCCTATTATAGAATGTATCAAGTCTGTATATTGTACAATCTGTCATTGCAATGTACATATTGATTTATTATTATGATCAGGCATTTACGATATTCATTTTGTCACCTTGTTTTTTTCTTTTTTGTATTTTAGACATAGTCAATTATTCCAAACTTAATAATGCATGTAAGACTGAGATTTGATACAGAGAGGTGCTTGATTTAAAATAAAGACCCCATTTCTGATAGACCTTGTTACATCCTGTTGAAAAAGGAATGTTCATCCAGAGCAAGAAGACCACATACAATCAGACACTATTCAATTCAATTCAGTTTATTTTGTATAGCCCAAAATCACAAATTACAAATTTGCTTTACAATCTGTACACATACGACATCCCTGTCCCAGGACGTCACATCGGATCAGGAAAAACTCACAAATAATAGAAAAGGAAAAAAAAGAAAACCCTTTCACCACTACATTAACCAAGCGAGCTACCAGATAAAATGATGCAGTTATTATACATAAAAGAAGAAGAAAAAAAACTATTTTGAATACATTTTAGTGGGTCTGCTTTGTGCCATAAAGTAATCCAACGTAGTCACCATGAAGTCAACCTTTAGTTTGAAGTGTTGAGTTTGGCATTTTGGGGAGACAGGGCATTGCAGACAATATGCTAAAGCTAGCTGTTGCTAGTTAGCATGGGGAGCAAAATCTATTTGTAATTCATATTACCTGTGTGATTAATTTTGGCTATCGCTAAACAAGCCAAATAAAGCTAAAAAGCTGCTTTATGGTCTATATGACTCTAAATGGAGCATAATTTACTAAATGAACATCACGCTGTATTGAAGAAGACTTGAAACTAGAGATTGAGACCATAAACTCATGTTGAAAATAAAGGATAATAAATCAATTCCTTCAGTAAATATTGCAGTAGTCATTTCCCCATAGACTTCTATACAATAAGTTTAAGGCACTTCTATATTGGCTCCACTTTTCAGAAGTGGATGTTGCCTCTAGAACACATTTACCACCAAACTTGCCTTGTTTTTTATGAATTCAGCAAGAACACAGCAGAAGCTGCCAGTCTTCTCACTGATGCTCGTGTTTGTTTATTGGCTCAAAAAGCTGTGATGGCGGTTTACTTTAACAGACCGGCAGGTATCAGGGGTAACATATTTGACATATTTTGTGAAACAAATTCGTAATTTGCACTCATAAAGGAATAAATCATCAGAACATTAAGCAAATAATATTAAAGAAAAACTACTGTGCATTTCTATTGGTAATGATCACACTTTACTCAGCAAAGAGAACTACAATGAAGTTCCCAGGGACAAGAGACGTGAGCAGTCAGATGATAAAAACTGTAAAAACTGTATTGGAAAAAAAAAAGGCAAAGGAGAAAACGGTGAAGTGGGAGGGGCATCCAGAATGTCCCATATCCCGAAGGCCCAGGCCGCCAGCCTGTCCTGGTCAGAGCACCTGACTATAGAAGAGGGAGAAAGTCCTCTGTGGAGGAGGACAAGGTGGATGGTTGGAACAAACAGACACAGGACTTTCCTCTGTGTGAAACCAAGTCAACGATGACCTATTTCACCTTACTTTTGTTACATAACTTACATCACGCTGCATACTTATTTTACGTAGCAGTAATACTTGTTTTATAACCAAAACCTTGACCTTTTCCTAAACCTAACCAAGGAGTTTTGCTGCATACGCAAACCTCAAAACTCAGTAAACCTATGTTGTAATTTTATATATGTATATATATATATATATATATATATATATATATGTATTTACTTTGCTTTCCTATATTACAAATTCAAGGATAATCGAAGAGTACAAGTTACTAATATACCCAGAGCTCAAACCCCAGGCTTCATCTTAATGCAACACAATATGAACACCCACATTCAGCAGAGAGACTATGTGAGAGTGAGAAGACATCGTCTCTGCTGATAGGAGATGGAACCGTATGCACAGTGAGAATGGAGGAGATCTATTTCCAACACCTCGCAGTGTTCTCTATCTCACAGAAAAGACTTGTGTCAAGAAAGCACGGCTCTTCAAAGGAGGTGTTATTAAAGTCTGTGCCAGGAGGCGGTGGGTATACTCGCTGTCTGAGAAGAATCCTCTCTGCATGTCATCACAGCTTATTAATTTGGATTTGAGACTGTATTGACATTAAATGTAATTATTTCAATTTCTGGGATAAAAGATTTTAAAAAAAAAACAGCAACAAAGATCAATCTGTATCTATTGGCGCCCTGATGGAAGCATCTGGAACTTAACATGTAGTCGATGTGGAGATCCAGAACAATAGTGTGTGCCTTTGAGATGACGCTCCCCTCATACAGGTGCTGAAGGTCATTAAGGGTAGCAACAGTAATCGTATGGCACCTGTACAATTTCACATCAAAACCATTCAAACCGCCAACGAAGCAAATTTGTAATACTGCAACACGGGCCGAGCTTCCAGGAGAACTGGCAGTCTGTCTGAGGAAAACTGTTGTAAAGTTAAAGTAAGCTCTTTTATGAGTTCTTTTGAGTAAAACTGTTGAGTAAACAGTTTTGTCTAGGGCTTTTATTGTGAAAGGTAGGAACAAAAGGAGTGGAGCTGTTCTGTCTTGGGTCAGACCACAACACTTGCGAGCAAAAGCTCAATAAAAATCAACATAAACAACAGTTTGAAAAAAATATATGTATCTACAAAGAAGAAAAACAATCACCAATCACCTGTCAAGTATTTTTTTTAAAGTGCCCGCCCCTTTTCCAAAAGGTTTCCATTGACAGTTTCTCAGATGGAAACAGATGGATGTAACACCTTGCGAGTTACCATATCTCTTCAGTGAGCCAACATACTGTACTATAATTCATATTCAGAGTTAGAAGAAAAACAATCACCAATCACCTGTCAAGTATTTTTTTTAAAGTGTACTATAATTCATATTCAGAGTTAGATAAAAAGCCTGTGTGCAAGAACATGTGGCTCAATACAAGTAAAAAGACATGCATGGTTCTTATTTCCCTCCAGAGATAAGGTTAAGGGTAAGCGTCCTCCATTCCTCTCTTTGCCCTGTAGGCAAAATGTAAGGGGTCCAACTCCAACATGTTATGTTTGTAAAGTGTCAGATTTTAATATTGTTCTAACGAGGCACATGAGAGCCACAGGGAGACGATCATCCCATGCTTTAAGACTTGACCTTTGCCACTGGCACAACGAAAGATTCCTCCCACATGCTAGCAACTTTTCTCCCCACTATGCCTTCAGAAACCATATACAATTACCGTGTCTATTTTTATCAGATTTGAGCCTGCAGGCCCATTTCTAAAATTAGAAATCTCATCTTTAAAATCATACAGCAGATAATAAACCTGCAGGAGTTTAACTCTTCTGCCAATTCAGCACCAGGCTTCTCAAAAGGAAACCTCCTCTGCATCCCAACCATGGACACAGTTCCTTTAATTAGCTCATCCCTCACTTTACTTTCATACTTGATTTGAGCTTTTAACAAGTTTATGTGCCTCCCTCATTTCATTGTTCTTCATCATAATCAGACAGCTTCTTCTGATTAAGAGCATATTTAAGTGAATTGCTAATCCAGGACTTATTAAATATGATGTTCTTTGAGGAATCACCATATTTTAACAACAAGTAGAGGCAGTGTCTGTTCGATCATCAAAGTCAGAGCAAGAGTATTTCAATAGAACCCAGTCAGTAGAATGAAAGCAGCCCTTCAGTTCCAGTCTGCAGTCCAGACCTGAACGACTCTATTTATTTCTCACTCTCTTCAGGCCCGACTGATAATGCAAGTGGGACCACATGAACAGAGCCGTGGTCTGATGAACCCAGAAGTCATCAGGTAAGATTGATGTATTATTTACTGGTTCACTACGTTAGTAGTGTTGGACAAGTGACTGGGAGACTGAGAGAAATGATTAACAGGGTTAAACTTGCATTCTCTCTACTGACCACCAGGGGGCAACTCCTCGGGTTGTATATAAGTCTATGCTTCATGTGTTTAAGCTGCATTCTCTCTACTGACCACCAGGGGGCGACTTCTCTGGTTGTATAGAAGTCTATGATTCATGTGTTAAAGCTGCATTCTCTCTCCTGACCACCAGGGGGCGACTCCTCTAGTTGTATAAAAGTCTATGCTTCATGTATTAAAGCTGCATTCTCTCTACTGACCACCAGGGGGCGACTCCTCTGGTTGTATAGAAGTCTATATAAATGACTCTACTTCTCTCTTGATGTATTCCCTCAGTAAACATTGTAAACGTTAGTTTATGGTCTCAATCTCCAGTTTCAAGTCTTCTTCAATACAGCATGATGTTCATTTAGTATATATTATGGTCTATTTAGCGTCAAACAGACCATAAAGCAGGGTATGCTTTAGGGCAGGGCTATAAGGTGATTGACAGGTGACGGTCTGGCTGTTGTCCGTGCATTGGTCTAAAGGGTGGTTGAGCTCCAGGAAACAAAAGAATCCACATCCATGATCGACATGACAGTGAGATCAAACAGAATCACAATCATAATCGTTTATTTGCAACATACAAGGAATTTGAAAAGGTGAAAGGTGCACAACAATAAACATAGAATAAAACAATAAAAACAATAATAGAGACATCATTTAAAGATAAATGTGGTAATAAAAAACAACAACAGATAACAGTATTTAAACAAGTATATATTATAAAATAAAAGTGGCAATTGTATTTTAATAAAGAAAAGAAAAGATGCGCAAGGGTGTTGATGGATATTGCCATGGGGATGTCAGATGTTGTTGATGACAGATCCCCATTCGTACTCTCAAAAGCCGTCCACTGACTTCTGTGGTGTAAAAGGCTTTTCCATATGTTGACGCGTGCGATGCAATGCAGGCGTCATGATCAGGTGTCTGTCTCTTGTGATATCAGTGGTCAGCGGCTCCTCAGGTGTTTGTATCATTAGCATTCCAGTCGGGCTCTGCTTCTCCATCAAGGGGAAGAGAACGCGCTATACATGTTTAACTTATTAAAGCATAATGTATTCTCTCTGTCTGTGACTGGTGCTAACTGTTTTATCTGCTTTCCACGGAACCCAAACGGAACCATAATTTAAAGCGGGGAAACGTGTGTTGTAAAGACTTTAAAGCTCCAGAGTGTCAGTCTGGCATCGAGATGAGATAAGGCTGCCATTTTATCTGGATGCTGAGGCTGACTGTGACTTAGAGGGTAGAGCAGGTCATCATCCCGCCTACATGCAGAGATCAAGTTTTCTGTCGGTATATGTTTAATCTGATTAAGTTGACTTTTTTTCTTCTTTTATGACTACTTACTTTTCACACTGTCCCCTATATCTACCTACTGGCGTAACACCTATATACTTTAAAACTTCAAATAAAAAAGCAGTCAACACACCTCACATCAACGTAGTTCATTTGACAACATGATGGAGGTTTTTTAACATACTAATCTTAAGAAAATTTTTACACAATAGTCCATGTCATAAATAACTGAATTGCGGTGTTATAATTAGTCTTGAGTGGTTCTGTTTTGGCTGAAGAAATATTGTACTAACAAGGCTTGAGTGGCCACTCAGTGGCTGGATGCAAGAAGCAGGGGCAAGGAGGCAGGACACAGGAGCCAGGACCAGCTTCAGACACAGCCAGGAAGAAGTAGAGTTAGTAATGTGCAATGAATATATATATATATATATATAGAAAGGTGTTTTTTAGTAATATATATATATATATATATATATATATATATATATATATATATATATATATATATATATATATATCGATATATTATACCAGCTTAGGCTAGAGAAGGTAATGGGGTTGGATGAATATTGAAAATGTCAATGCAGACTTGAAAGTTGACATGCAACATGTTGATTTTTAGTAACCGATTAAAAAGATTGGACTAAAAAGGCAGTCTTTTCCTCCCAGAGGCCACTCACCTGCTGTAAAAACAAGCTGGCATTCAGTTTAACCTTTTCAGGACAGAAACATATTCACAGAAAGGTTGTTTGTCACTTCTTCCAATAGGAATGCAAATCTAGTCCGACATGTCTGTGACAAAATGACATACATCATAACGTATGTTTATGTTTTTTAGCGACTCTAAATTCTGAACCACAATGTCAGTCGAGTATTTATGGAGAAGCCACGATTGTTGTTTAGTCAGTCTGGCCAAGGAGCAGAGAGAGCGGTTGAGAGAGTAACATGATGAATATGTAGTCAGAGGGTTTCAGACACAGAGACAAATGTCGCAATAACCCTCAAAACTTGATAAACAAGTTGTGTTTGTGAATTGTCACTGACCTCAGAGGGTAAAGACAGAGTTTCTGAGCATATCACAAACACTAGGAAAGGGTTCTTTGTTTAGGTCTCTGATTTTACACCAGAGGTCAGAGTTTAATACCAACTGTAGATGATTGAGCCCTCATCAGTTCTCTTATATTATTAAAGGTATTGATTGAAACATTTGTAAATGCAATTAATTCCATACCTTGGTATGATCCTGAGAATGGAGACACTTTGTAGCCTTAGGGCTGGTTATTGTCTCGAAAGGTACGATGCCAGTACTAATACCAGTACCCTTACAAGGTCACAAGTTACAATGTTATTTTAATGTCATTGTACAACAGGGTTTAGCAATTTTGCTAAACAACAGAAATACAAAGATAAGCACAACAAAATATATCATATATGGAGGTGTGGAGGATGAATGGAGAAGTCTGTCAGCCAGAGGAAAGAAGTCTGCTGGTATCTCGCTCCAGACGGCAGCAGGCCAACAGGTTGTTTCTGGGTGTGTCTTTTAATAACCTTTAGCTCTTCTCAGGCTCCTCTTGTCTCCAACATCACTGATGCTCAGGAGATGGTACCACTGACGTTCTGGGTGGTTTTAACCCCCGCTGTAGAGCCCTGCTGTCCTGACACATCCCAGCTGAATGGGTTGGAGCTGCTGCCGTATAGCGGGCCAATCACACATTGCTTTAAATCCATGATCGCTTGCATTGGCTGAGAGCAAAACCAACCTGCTTACATCTCAAGAATTGGTAGTCTCCATTCACCTTTGTGTGTATTTATATTTGTGTTTGGTGACTGAGCGTCAAAGAGCAGAGGCTGAGTTCCAACTCTAAAGCTTTGGGGAAGTGTAGAGAGGACAAAGCTGGAGAGAGGGAAGATAAGGTCTTGACAAAGCTTTGTTCCGCACAGAGAACTTCCTGAGGGCTGAATACAGAAAGACAGGCAGAGATTGTGTGTGCGTGTGTCAGTGAGATGACTGAGGGAGCAGTCCGACAAGGCGACAAGCATACTAAGGATTTCACAGAAGTCAAAGGAAAAGAAGAAAAGCAAAAAGGAATCGCTGGAAATGAATGTCTCCAGTGCCCTGCAGACCGCATGCTGCTACCCTAAGGACCACTGTTTGTATTTCTGTCTTTTTACCTTTGTGTCTGTCTGATTGCGTCATTGTGTGTACGTGCGTTTGTGTGTAATGTGACAGATGTTGGATATCTATAGTTGAAGCCAACGTCCTCACAAGGACTGAAAGATGAGGTAGAGTCTCCAAACTCAGGTCATTCCAGCCAGCTGCTCCTTTATTAGACATATTTGTGGATGAAAAACAAGATTCCATAGCAGATTACAGTCTGGGGAAGGAAATTAATTTTAAAACATCCGAAGCTCATTATTCCTAAAGTTGAACAGCCACTGGGGTACAACCATGTTATCCTGAAAAAGTATGCTTGGTAACATTGTGCTGCTTCGGAAATAAGACCTCATTACACTGTGATTGCATATCAGTATGCAAATGAGGTAGTTGGCTGGCGCTGGGCTCTGTGTCAGGTTAAAGGAAGCCATGGATGACAATTCTTTAGGGACTGCAAGGGTCAATGGAGAAATGTGTTAGCAGGAGTGCTGGCGCAGCAACCCTGTCCTCGTCATGCCTTAACCCTTCATTTTGGACCGCAGGAAGAGGTGGAGTTAGATCTTTTTTCGGAAGAAAAGGGTCACCGTGCAGACTTATAACTAGTTGAGATCCACATTGTGAGCCGGACCATCCTGGACTGACTGCATGTTAATACTATGTTAAATGTTAATACTTCTGTGGCTCAGCAGCCACCAATCAGTAGGTCAGTGGTTCAATCCCTGGTCCTCGCAGCCGACATGTTGGTGTGTCCTTGGGCAAGATACTGAACTCCAAATTGCTCCTGATGGCTGCGATTGCTTTGTGCACAAGAATGTTTTCTTTGCTCTGGAGGAACACAATCACCAGTGTGAGAATAGGTGAATGTTGGCTGGTGTTGTAAAGGGCTTTGAGTGGTTTCTAAAAGTATAAAAGCACAAAATAAATGCAGCGTATTTATCTTTTGCCAATGATGGGGTTCGACGTCTGACAACAAAAGTGCAGTTTAATTGAATTGGTTGACGTTAACTTGACTGACTCACGCAACTAACGACTGACGTGATAACCTGTCAACAATGACTCACATGGGACTCGAACAGCAGTCACCTTGACAAAAGCCCTGTGTCTGTTTACGTTTGTAAATTTACATTTTTATTGTTTTGATGTTGTTGATGTTGTTTCATCTTTTACCTTTATCGTTCTCAGCTACAACAATCCCTCTCCTCATGCTACCTCATGTAACAATTGTTCGAAAGACTTCCACACGGTGAGATATGCAGATATTAAATTTGGGGAAAAGAGAGGCCTGGCATTGGATCAGAAATAGGTACGAGCAGATACTGCAGTGTCTCCACTCACTTTTAAAAAACTAAATCATAAATCACGACTATTGCATGTGCTAAATACACATGTTAAATACTTAATGGATGAGATCGAATAAATTCAAGATTCAAGATATTTTATTGTCATATGCATAGTATACATGCAGACAGTTACTCCGTACAATGAAAAACGTACTTATTCGGTATTCCTTCCACACAGTATTACAATAACTTAAAATGTAAGGCAAAAATATTACTTAAATTAAGAATACAAAAAAGGTAAATGCTAATAGTATAAGAAAATATATGGAAAAAATAATAACGCACAGAAATGTGAGAACAGTATTGCACAATCAGTTTCACTGAGTGTATAAGATGCATTATGCATTGTTGCATAGTATTGTATGGTTACCAACTCTAGCTTTAAATTGTGGCTCAGTGGTGAGCAGGGTCGTTCTGATAGTTCTGATGGGCCAGTAGCTCCTCCCATGAGTGTATGTGTATCAAAACATTGGTACTTGCGTACTGTGCTGCGAACAGATCGGGTCCGGTCTACATCCAGGACGTGGTCTAACCTCACATCCAGGACATGGTCTAACCTCACATCCAGGACGTGGTCTAACCTCACACCCAGGACATGGTCTAACCTCACATCCAGGACATGGTCTAACCTCACATCCAGGACGTGGTCTAACCTCACACCCAGGACATGGTTTAACCGTACACCCCAGCTCGTTCACTTCACTTGGCTTCTGCCAATCGGCTTGTAGCTCCTTCACTTCGAGCTAAACACTCAACAAAGTCACGACTGTTTGCTGTCCTGGCTCCTCATTGGTGGAACGAGCTCCCCATTGACATCAGGACAGCAGAAAGTCTCTACACCTTCCGTCGCAAACTAAAAACACATCTTTTTCGACTATACCTTGAATAGGGAAGGTAGAGCCGTAGTAGCACTCTAGTAGCACTTAAATGTCCCTTACCGATAGCACTTTGTTGTTTAGCACTTTAGTAGCACTTAAATGGCACGTACGGATAGTACTCTGTAGTTTAACGTTATTGAAGAAATTGTACTTGCTTGATTCTTGTTGTTCTGAGTTTGGACTCATGGTTTAATGCACTTATTGTAAGTCGCATTGGATAAAAGCGTCAGCTAAATGTCATGTAATGTAATGTAATGTAATGAATGGGTGAGAACGGGTGAATGATGTCATGTAGTGTTAAAGAGCTTTGAGTTGTCGGAGGATGAAAAAAGCGTTATACAAGTACAGGTCCATTTACTGTAAAGAGGAAATCAATGCAATGGCCAGGTAATACATTATCATTGGAATATTTTTGTTAATATTTTTAACATTTTAGGGTCAGCATGGGTTGTTTTATTGAGGAATGTGAACAAATGCAGGAAGAAATGATTTATTCTTGTTTTATTTGAAAATCATTAATTTCGGCTAAATATTCCAAAATTCCACTTGCCAAGACTATTCAGATCAGGTTTTTTTTTGTAGAGAAAAATAGACCCATACAGAAAACTACTTATGTTAAATTATTCTTTTATTGTTTTGTGGCTAAAACCATATAGCCCCCCACCCTCCCCCTCCCCGCAGCAGTATCAATGTAGGCCAATTAGAAACCACAATTTTACATTTTAAGTACATTGAGTTATTTCTATTAATTTGCTAATTTACTATACTTCTACTAATTTAAATAGATATTGAAATCCAATAGTTGCATTACACAAAATGATGTTCACATTTTTGTTATTCAGCCAGTGTTCGTGGATCTGGTGGACCCGCTGCATTTTTGTGTTTTTAATTTAACACAATCAAACAATTTCACGTTAAAATACTCAACAGATGTTTACTTCATCCTAATTACAAGCAATATAAACAGCATGTGCTACTCGTGTTTTAATTTGTTTTAAATAAAATTTTATGAAAAAAGAAAATATATTATAATCAAGATATGAGTGATACTCCTGGGCACAGTATGCTAAATGCTGGCAAAAACACAGTTTCGATATATCAATAATGAATACCCACTTTTTTTTCTTAGAAAGTAATAACATATTTCCGACAGTCCGTGAAGGCCGCAAGTCTGGGCAGCAAACCTAGTGCGCATCGTGATTTGAATGAACAGACCAATCAGCGGCCTCGCCAGTCGGAAGCCGCTGGCTTTCCGTCACTCTTGCCCAATCACCGCGCGGCACCGTTGTTTGCCTTGCTTTTTGAAATGAGCTCTAACAGCAGGCGGACACCTACTTGGGACTACTATGAAGTAGCGTAGTTAGCTGTCAACAAACTAAAGTAGCCATATTTCGACAATTTGAAACTATTTTCACGTATTAAGAGCAACATGCGTCGACACCAGACTTGAGATTTAACGGAGAAATGTTCCAGCTTTTCTGAGTATTTTGGACCGAAGAGGAATTCTCCGACATTATTTCTTGTATTGTTGACTTACTCGCTCGGTAACTAGCTCCGTTAGCCAGAGAGCGTATTGAATTGAACGAGCTCGGCCGCTAACGGCAGTGTCGCTCCGCTCGCTACCTCTCTGTTAGTCCCTTCTCTCAGGCACCAGCCGCCGGAACAGCCGGTAAGTTTGGTTTACTTTGAGCTAGTTTGAGCTGTGCTAAAAAAGCTAAATAACGCTAAGCTAACCTCTGGTGAAGGCAGCCAACGTTTAAATAATGACTCCTGTAAGCTAATGACCACTGCTGGCCTCATAGTTCAAGACATTCTGCCCACTATGTTACACAATGACTATCTTAGGTCTTAGGAAACACGAAAAGGAGAGAAAAGTTACCAACTAACTATGTGCTTCGTCTCCATAATCCGACTAACGTGTTTGTAAAAGAAAGGAAACGTGTCCGTTGTGAGCTTGTTACACGTTTTTACCACGGCACTGTTTGTCTTTGTTTTAGCCATAACCATAATTACACGTTATTTTTGATTGCAGCAGAGAGTTTTAGGCCACTGTAACTGTTACTGACTGTCATTGGGCCCAGGACACACTATGCTGTTAACCAAAACCGTTGTATCCTCCTCGCCTAGTTTTCCCAAAGTTATCACGGTCCACATATGTTGCTGGATTGTCACACTTGGGCAGTATTTTGCGTTTGAATTCATGCCGACTTGAGTCTCTGGCCTCAGTTTGACAGTTGTCTCCCTTCTTCTCCTCCTCTTCCTTGTTGCTCTACTGTCTCATTCCTCTCTGCCTGGCTGGCTTCTCCCTCTTGTGTCTCTCTCTCTGTTCATTCCCTGTAACTTTTGATGGCTTGGACAGTTCGGTGCCTTCACAAGTCCTCAGCATGGCTGACAGCAGCATACTGACTTTGGGGACAGCCCGGAGTCTGTTGGTGGACACTTCGGTCTACGATTCGAGGATCGCAGAAACCACCAAGGACCATGTATTTCTGGGCATGTCATGTGACGACGGGGAAGGTCAGTCTGCATCGGCTACCATTTTGTCTTCTCTCCCTCCTCCTTTCTCTTAATATCTTGACCCATATACCTCCAGTTTCAGCATAGATAACACCCAAGTTAACAAACCAAGGATTTCCCTGTAGAATAAGTGGGAGGCTTTGGCCGCCTGTGAAATGCCACTACTCCTATAGTTTCTTTTCACTCACCAGGTGAGGCGAGAAGGTGCTCAGTACCGGCAATATCTTAAGACCTGGTATTGGTATCAGGACTGATAAAGTAGGATCAGTGCAGCCTTAGATTAATTAATGGAATAGTATTTTTGCTTGATATGCCCATCCCATGTTCTCCTGGGAACATGTGCTGGCTTTATACTTTACTCTTATATCAATCCACCTCTCCCTAATTTCTATGCTCCCATTCTCTCTTACCTCTTAATCAAAGATGTTTTGTCGGCCTATAACCCCTGGCTGAAAAACGTACATGGCCTCCCAGAGACTACCTACTCCTTGAGGTGTGTGTGTCCCTTTACCACCTTGTTCACTGTTCTTTTTCTCTCTCAGATATGCTGCCAAAAGTGGAGACGAGGGTTGTTCTTGTGGGAGCAGCGAGCAGAAATGGAGCTCTGGTCAAAGCACTGCAGGTACATCAATCTCTATTCACCCTGAACTACCAATGGGCTCCATTAAATCGGCTGGCCTTCACCGTCTGAGCTTTTCTCTGTTCGACAAGTAGGCCACAGAAATTCTGTTTTGAAGGCCTGTCCATAGATGAACACTTTTTGCCCGTGTTTTTTTCTATATCTTTAGTGTGTAGATGGGAGTTGCATCTGAAGCGGCATGTAATGTGAAAATACCTCGTGGATGTCCATGAAGTTGTTTTCCCCCAACATCATGGACATGGAATTGCATGTTCAGGATTTCTGCACTACACAGCAGTGTAACCTGCTGTCTGTGTAGCAATGATTTCTGAAATGCAATCATATATAGTGACATAATTAATCTGACAAGAGCTAAAAAAAAAAAAGAAAGTAAAACCATCAATGTAAAACATGAAAACACTGAAAATAATAACATTGAAACTAGTGCTGCAACAATAAGTCAACAAATCAGGCAGTTTTATGGTGGTGGTATTATGAAATTAACATCGATACTCAACTCGAAACATGATTCTACTAATTTTCACTCTATTGGCAAAGCGAGTTTAAACTTATATAAAGTATATACAAAAAACAGATTATCTTTATTGGCTCCAAATAAGAAGGAAAATTAGGTATTTACCTAATATGTGTTTTGGGAGGACTATCCTGCATCATAATGTAAATGTAATATGATTGATTCTGAATTGGTAACCTAGTGACAACCAAAACGTGTGTGCGTTAATCATGATAAAGACAGTATTGCAAAATCCATGCTGTGGCCCAACGTGACACCGGTGATGGTGATGTGTGCACCACTAACGTACATACTGCCTACGTCTGGTACATACTCATGAATACAATATCTCAGAAACAGCAGGAGGGAATTTCTTCTCCTAGACTCAAGGGCAAACTGACTAGATTTTGGTGGTCAAAAGATAAGGTCACTCTAATCTAACAAAACACAAATTAAAAGTTAAATTGAAACCTTTATTGTTTTCAATGTAACCATTATGACTGCCCCATAAACCATTATCCACAGTATAGCCCATGACCATAACGCTGCTTTTACTTTCCAGTAAATAATTCCACACATTATAGTTTCTTGTTAAAAAACATTTCAATTTTTTTTTTGGTCACAATTCTCGTTCCACCCTGACGGCAATCAATGAATTAAATGCTCTGACGGGAAATAAAGTGGTACCAGTGGCGGTCTCAGGACGGTCATAAGCCCATCCAATCATTTAATATGGCCTGATTGTAATGATTGGACGCACTACCTGCCTGAGTGTATTCTACCCAAGCACCCATTGAGTCACCACAGTCTTCCACAGGCTGCTAGCTAAACGGCTGTGAGTACTTACAGACGCCGTGTTGGTAGTTTACGTCCATTCTGATCCTTTGGGGGAGTGTTTGGAGGAAGGCCTGACTAACCGGGCTCCAGAGCTACTTTAATTGGAAAGGATTGGGCGACGCTGCGCTGTTTTTTTTTGCTTGGATATTCTTGCACGTTTCTCAAGATGACATCGATTGCATTGTTCTATTTTTATTTTGTTTTTAAAGCTGCTGCATGCTGAGGCTTACCCCTCCGAGTGGCTCAGTTAATTGCCACTCGGCTTACATGTCTGTACTTGGAGACTTATTTTGACCAAAAGAAACAGCTTCATTTTTTAAATTCAGTAATACTGTTTATTTGAGGGAGAAGTGCGCACACACTTTTCTAAAATCTCTCTCTCACACACCTGTCTGAGGAGATGAGACATGGTAGTACAGGAGTCCTAGTAATTGGCTGCTTGTAGAGCCTTCACAACCCACAGTATTAAAGTGTCGTTTCGGCATTGAAATGAGTGATGAGTGGTTCTCGTGAACAGCTGCTGGCTGTAGCCGGTGTGTTTGTATCACAGGCCATTCTCTGCTCCCTCACTAGCATCGCAGCCCATCAGAGATTATCAGTTCACTACACAGCGCCACTTGGCTTCGAGGGCTTCTCACCACGCGTCTGTGTGCGCTTAAGAGAGAGGCAGAAGAAAAGGATCGCGGCCAGTTTGCTCATAATCTTGATGAATGATGAGATTTTTAATTAGATCTAATTATAGGCAAGACTCCAACACAGTACTATGGAAATGGTACTGTCTGTGATCTAGAAATCTATTATCTAGTCACGGAAGGAATTTAATTCCACTTTTCAGAAAAATTATACTTCAACAAATGGATGTCAAATGAACCTGTCAAAAATACTAATTGTCATCCGTTACTTTGTTATAGTTATCTCTAGTAGATGCAGAAACCCACATTATTCAAATTATCAGGACATTAATTGGCTTTCATTTCATCGGATGAATAAATAAATCTTAGCATTGATGTCTTTTAAGCTGCTTAGAGCTAGTGTTAAGGTCATAAGTCCCTCAATTATGTGACAACGTTTCTGTCAAACTACTGGATTTATTAAATATTCAAGTTAAAAACATTGATACTATGCTGCTCTTTTGAAGGGCACTTATTTACATTGTATTTGGTGACTTTTTCTTGCCTTTGGAATACTAAGTGCTTCGTAAAGGCTTAAATTAATTACTCAATTTGTTTAAAAGGCAGTTCGAACCTCTCTAGCTTCTGCTAGCTCCCCTAGCACACCCATTGGTGGGTCGTAGCAGTTGTCAGGTCAAAGGGATTTTGTTCCTAAATGGCTCCTTTACAATCGTCTTGCTAACTTTGTTCATCCAAATCCAAACTTAAAAACAATTTCCCCCGATTTCTTTGCCATTTGAGCAGACGGAAACATACAGGTAGGCCTACAGAAGCAACAAAGCCCTGGGTTAATGTTACATTTCCCTTTAACAAAACACAATGCACACAAGGGCGATTTATTTAAATGTCTACCAGTGGGTGTGGGTGTGTTTGTGTGTGGGTGTGTTTGTGTCGGCTCCAGTCAACAGCGTAGTTCTCTGTCTTTGAGTAGCACCTCGTGAAGGTGATTTGGAGGCGTGGTGGCAGACTAAGTGCTGCGAGAACGACTTCTTTCCCAGGTCTCCTGAGTCCTGTCACTCGTGACGGCTTCCTGCTTAAATCATCTATTCCTCCCTGCCGATCTGCAGCGCGGCCACTTCCAAAGGCGTCTGCCGACAGCTCCATCAGGGTTCTCCCGATTGCCTGCCGACCGCCTGCCGCCATCGCTCATGCAACCCACCGAAAGAGCCCCTCCTCCTACTTCTTCATATCCCCCTTCCCCCTTCTGTACCTGTCTTTTCCTGCCTCCCCTGAGGGCTTAGAACTTTTATATTAATTTTTCAGAGAAATTTCTCCTCCCAGGCTACCCCCTGTGATGCTCGATACTTGTTTGAAGTCCCCTGTCTTTCGACTTTGCAAGGACACGGACCCCGCCCCACCTCCTCCTCGCCTTCCTATATTTTGTCCTCATGTGGGTTTATTTGTGTGAATTTGTCTCTGGCTTTCACTTTTTCTTTCTTTCTCATTCTCTCCCAACACTCTGTCCTTCCCTTCTTTTTATTTCCCTATCGCCTCTCAAATGCCAGTGTTTGACATCTGCTTCCTGCTGGTTGGTTTTTTACAGGCCATCAGAGTAATGGAGGTACCGGTGGTAAAGATAAGAGAAGGCGAGGCGGGCGCCGAGGAGAAAATGATGATAAAATCTATAGTCAATATGGTACAGTACAGTGTCGGCCTCTCTGTGTGTGACTGACACTTTGATGAGGACTGGGGGAAGTGCCGCATGAGTCTTGATTCACACCGGGTACTCACTCAATCATTGTGCATGGCCAACTCACTGATGGTGAATTGATTTGTGGGTGCATAATTAATTGTATGTGATGCAATACTTGATAACTGGATCTCTCCCTAACAGAGATGGATTGAACTCAAATGTCAATGCGAGTTTCTGGGCTGAGGAGTCATTTAAAAACGCTTAATGGCATTTAAAAATGGGCTTTTTAAACAGGCAACGTCCAGCATGTAACATATTCCATGTATATTCCAAAAGCACTTGAAGCGTTGGTGTTTGAGTGTCCTCTCCTGTTAAAGAAATAACATGTCAATTAGCTTTCCCTTTTTGAGGGTGAGATGAGAAGATAACAGTGTCACGTCTGGATGTGGCTTTTACAATTATACATTTACATACATAAATGATTAGACATTTACTAGTGCTCTGCAGGAGGGTCGTCTAACACTGGAAAGCCAGGCTCACTGTATCCCCTTCAGGTCTTTTGCTAAGCTAGTGTATGATATTGGTATTAATCTGATCATCTCACCTTTCAGAGGGAAAGCAAATAAGTGCATTTCCCAAAATGTTAAATTACTCACACAGGTGTGTGTGTGTGTGTGTGTGTGTGTGTGTGTGTGTGAGAGAGAGAGAGAGACTCCGCCGATGCTTCTTCACTTTGTCCTGTGTCATTTGTTTTATGGGCTGGTTTACAGGCAGCACGAGTCATTTCACCCCTCCTGCGCTGCCAGCTCCGCACATAAGCGTCCCGACAGTTTGCTCCGTTATTGAAGCCGTCGATTCAGACAATTCTATTCAGATTCCCGAGTAACACATTCCCTCTTCTGAGAGGGCAGGACTGATTGTTTTCATGCAGCACTAAGCGTGGTCTCTGTGTGGAACACCATGCTGTCTACTGCGTGTAGAATGATGGGGTAGTGCAGTCTTTTCTACACTCCCATCAGGAAAAAAATCTTAATTTAAATTATTTTAAGAACTCACTGGCTCTGAATATCTCCTCTGAATCACGGTCGGATTATTGTGACGCAGTGTACTTTCTGCCTTACTTGTCAGTGAGTATTCAAAAGAATGCAAATATTTGGTCTCTAAATAGTTTTGAAGGTCATGGACATTTGATGTTTCCATATTTTTCTTAATAAAAAGTACAAACCGATCACCCGCCCTTGCCAACCCCTCTTTCATTCCCCGTGCTACGTTGCTGATTCATTATGACATTTCCTTCCGCAGTGCGCCACGCACCGCTTCATTACTCCGTCTTGTCATTCCTCCTTTTCAGGACATCAACAGCTCGTGCATCATGACGGACAACGTCGAGGAGTTTGGCGATGGCGAGAACACGGATTTCGAGACGGTGTTCGTCCTCACGGACTTCGATTCTTCCGACTACAACTACCTCTACAAACGCGACAACCGCATCGTGGGGCCTCCCGTCGTGCTGCACTGTGCTGCCAGGCAGGAAGTAAGTGATTCATCCTTTTCTCTCCGGGGCATGATGTGTCACGGACTAGATTCCCCAACAGGATGTCATCAAGGAGTGATTTAATTACTTTAATAACTTCCCCACTTTGGTCCAAGCGTGGCTTTTTAGACCTCATCAACTTTGAATTCAAACAAAGAACTTACAGCGTCCCTCTGACACATGTGGTCGGTTTGTCATGTGGGGAGGACCCAACAGAGACGGGCCCGAGATTAACCTTGATTTGACGAATCGGAATGCAGAGAATCCGTCGTGGCTCTGCGACAGAGTGATGAACGGGAGCTGCCTGCTGTGCTGTCGGTCTGACAGAGACATCACATAGGATGCTAATGCGGAAGATGAACAATATGCCCCGACTGTGGCTTCTTTCAACACGACGGAGGGCGCTCTGCACATTTGTCAGCTGAGGACGGCACACGCACACGCAGGCTGTGACTGCATTGCAGAGCACCATAGAGATGTGTGTCTCTCGACAACGGGACCAATGGTCTCGGGCCATTTAGCAGTTTTTCACCAACTTATCTGAACATGACTACATTACATTACATTACATTACATGTCATTTAGCTGACGCTTTTATCCAAAGCGACTTACAATAAGTGCATTAAACCATGACTATTAGGTGTTGGAGTCACTATTCATGCATGTTTACCTCTGTGAACCATGCACAATAGTGTTAAACATAATTTCCCAAGACCTTTTTACAGGAACATAATACTAATATTATAATTTGTACACATAACATAACCGTGGGTGGGAGGGATGCTCAGGGGGCCGCAGCCCCTCCTAAACCCAGGTATTTTGAAGAATATCAATTGATTTTAAGAAAGCTTAATCTTTATGTGAAGTACGCAATTATTTCTTGTGGGAAAGAGGAATTGCTTTGTTTTATATCTGTTTATTATTATAGTTATTATAGGGTTGGGTACCGTACTCTGTACTTTTAAAAGAACTGAACGCATTACGTCCCTGCTATGCAGGAGTTCACATTGAATCAATCAATAACGTGTTCCCCAGGTAAGTGTCGAGAGAGAGTGAGTCCAAGTAACAGGCGTCATCCTGTCAGACACACCACCTGGAGGGAGTTTCCTCCAGTCAGCTACAGCGGTCTTAACTAGTACTGGCACACTGGGTCATTTGAGTCTAAATTGAGAAGGTTTGGTATTTATTTATTTACGTTCTGAGGAAGAGAGAGAGTGTTCAAGTATGGACTGAATTGTAGACGTGATGCAAAAACCTGGTTTCATCATGAAGGAATTTCTTCAAAATCCAAAATGTCCACCTGGACTCGAGGAACAGTTGGTTATTGGGGGTCAAAGGTCACTGCAACCTCCAATTGGTCATCAGTCTGCAGACTGGTAGCCAATGGATGACCGCACCAAGACTTCCTTTTCTGTGCTCTGTTGCTTAGTTACAGTCTGATTAGCAACTTGAGTTTCACAAGCAGCCAGTTTAGAAGTCCATTTTAAACCAATAAAAAAGCTTTATGAGACGATGGCTGTTGGCCTCCCAGAATGCATTTTCGACCGATGTGTTCCACCTCTTTTGTGCTCCACGCGGACGGTTTACCTGCGTTCAACGAAAGAATGCTTGGACGTGATTGGTCAACACACCAGAACGGTGTTCCCCACGTGAAAGCAGCATTTGTTCAAAGAGTCGACGCTGTCCATCCCTGAATGTGGCGCTGTCGTCTTTTGCAGGGCTCTTCCACTCAATTGTTAATCACATTGTTAAAAGACACGCTTGCATTAACGGTATCGCTGTGTTATTCTATACTTCAGTCTCTCCAGTTTTCCTGTCGTCCTCTCTACTGCACCACAATGCTGAACCTGTCGCTGTGTTTCACCGGCTTCAGGAACAAAGAGGAAGTGGTGAGTATGTCAAGGCACTTTCTTTGTTCTTGATCCTTCTGCGTAGAAAGGCCATGTTTTTTTGTTGTTTTTAAACCGACCTGTCTTTTGGGCAGCACCATTCCAGATGCAATGCCATGAGCGTTCTTTCAGGATGCATGTTGTAGGGGAACACTTACTAATAGGGGTTTTCCGTGGTGGAGTTATGCCGTAAGCAGCCCTTTTGGAGTCGAACCGGATGTGTGTGTTAACCCATGGCACGGCAGAGAAATGTAGTTTACCTTGATGACTTGTTGAATGTGTTGCTGGTTTGCAGTAAAAGCAGCAAGAGCCTGTTGCCTGTTGCTCTTCATCCAACATCTCGCTGTGGCTGTTTTACCTGTAAGACAATGTGGGAATATACCGTTTTTCAAATGTTGCCTATTTATATGACTGCGATGGATTTAAAATAAAGAAGTCAACAATGTGGTTGAATTGTAGACTTTCAACTTTATTTCAATGGATATAACAAAAATATTGCGTTTAGGAATTAGTCATTTTTACACAGACACCCACCCATTTTCAGAGTTTCAGAAGTAATTGGACAAACTAACATAAAAGTAAATATGATTATTTGTAATACTTTAAGGAAGAGCCTTTGCAGTCAATGGTAGCCTGAAGTCTAACACCCATAGTCATCACCAAACGCTGAGTTTCCTCCCTTGAGATGCTTTGCAGGCCTTTACTGCAGCCTCCTTCAGGTGCTGCTTGTTTGTGGGTATTTCTGCCTTCGCTTTTATCTGAAGTAAATAAAAAGCATGCTCACTTGGGTTGAGATGAGAAACGCCACGGAGCAGGGTAGAACATGGAACTTAAAACGGAACATGTTTTGACTGTCAATTGTAGGCAGAGGAGGATGTAAGAAGAAGCAGCAAAACAACAGTGTATTATTGTACCGTGTGTTATGACATCTTAATATCCAACCAGGACTGGAGATCAGCTCCTCGTTCACTAGAAACGTCTCAATCCTTAAAGCAGTGCCTCTCAAACTTTTTCTGTCACGCCCCACTTCGGAGGAAGAAAAATGTTCATGCCCCAAAGCCCCAACAAAATTGTAACAAAATGGTCTGTGCTGAATATTTATTGAAATAACAACTTTTTGTGCTTTTTCAAATAATAGAATCACTTTGCAATCACTTTCAAGTAAACCAGATTGCCCCATCAGACAAAAACTAATAAAACGTGCAATCACTGTGTTAAAACAACACAAATAAAGTTATATCTGTGCAAAAAATAACTAATATTTGGCAAAAAAAATAGCTATAACAAAATCTGCATTCCCCCTTGCGTCCCACCTGTAATACCTTCCCCACAGTTTGAGAGGCACTGCCTTAAAGAGAGAGGTTGGAGCACTACTTTAAGCTATTTGGTTGAGATGCCCTTGTTTGTCTTGTCACTAAAGGCAATGCAGTTCAACAGCACTGCAAACTACAGCCATCAAAACATCCATCAAGTCAAACACTTACTGTTCCATATTTCCACGCTGTAATATATGCTATTTGGAAATCAAATGCATATCAAAAGTCTCAGGTATACAGAGGGACTGATCCACTATGTTGGGGAAAAAGATTAATAGCAATAGAGAAAAGGTAATTGGCAGAGCAAAATGTTTATCATAAACCACCTTGGTTGAACTTGTGCTGGCTGTTTTGTTTCCTTGTAGAAGAACTTGGTGAATCTGGTTCATCACATGGGTGGAACCATCCGGAAAGACTTCTCCACCAAGGTTACTCATCTCATCGCTTACTCCACTCATGGAGAGAAATACAGGGTTTGTACATGCATATCTTTGAATAAATACCATAATTTAGCCTCAGTAGGGCCATGGAAGAAGTAGAGTTAGTAAGGTGCAATGAAGAGATGTAAATTCATCCATAAGGAGAGAGAGAAGAGGAGATAAGTGCTCAGTGTATCCTAAAACATCCCCCAGCAGCCTATAAGCCTATAGCAGCATATCAAGGGGCTGGACCAGGGCAAACCTGATTCAGCCCTAACTATAAGCACTATTAAAGAGGAAAGTCTTAAGTCTACTCTTAAATGAGGTGACTGTGTCTGCCTCCCGGACTGAAAGTGGAAGCTGGTTCCATAAAAGAGGAGCTTGATAACTGAAGGCTCTGGCTCCCATCCTACTTTTTAGGACTCTAGGAACCACAAGTAGCCCCACATTTAGTGAGTGCAGCTCTCTAGTGGGGCAATATGGTACTACAAGCTCCTTAAGATATGATGGTGCATCACCAATCAAGGCTTTGTAGGTGAGGAGAAGAGTTTTAAATGTGATTCTTGATTTTACAGGGAGCCAGTGCAGAGCAGCTAATACAGGAGTCACGTGATCTCACATGGTGTCATTATTCCAGCTCCATCACTGGGCAGTCAACATTCTCTACATAATGATAAATTCAACCAAAATACTTTTTTATTACCCAGTTAAATCCTTTTTTAACTGACTGCAACATGGCCTCCTCCATAGCGATACACTGAGAAGGCAAAGATCTGTTCATCTTTTTGTCTCTCAGTTCTTACCGTTACTCTTTCCTCTTCATGGAGGGTGTATTTTGTTGAAGCTCAACAAGAGATAATCCAGTTGAACAACATACTTGTTTTTGTATGGTGCCTGGAGTGAAAACTGTTTGTACCTGTCAAATTTGTAGTGTGATTCTGAGTGACAAGGGGGATCAGGATCAAAAAAGTGACTGAGGGGGGGATTGTTGTACCGTGAGCACTGACAGTGGAATTACACGCAGGTCTTCTAGTTCAAGGGTTTTATTTACTCATTTGTGTTTCCTTTTCCTCCTCTCTCTTTCCTACGTCGTACTGTGTCCCATCTCTCAGCTGGCAGTGTGCATGGGGACGCCCATTCTGACGCCATCGTGGATTCACAAGGCTTGGGAGAGGAGAGATGAAGTGTAAGTAGAAGGAAGGAAGGAAGCACGCTCAAAGCTGCTGTCCTTTACGACGAACCAGCTCTACAATACGAGTGCTTTTCTCTGCATATGCGAGTGAAAAATCTCTGTGTGCCAAGTGTGAAAAGTAATTTTGCCTGACGGTTGTGAGCAAGGCTGCGTCCAGGTTGACTATGAAATCCATGGTTCAGCTAGCAGCGTCTCATTTCCAGCCACTGGCTATCTTTCACCGGTTGCAATGACGAGCGGCGGCTGGTCATATCTGCCGTTGCTGGCAGGCCGAAGTGAAACGTGGCCGTTGTCCGCTTCGTGTCCCGTCTGCCGGCTCGTATTTGTTCTCGGCGTTAGATTATTTGTGAGGGGAGAAACTCCACTCTGAAATATCGATTTTACAACTGCGAGGATATTCTGCCTCCCTGTAATCGAACTGGAAAAATTAGATTTAGTATCAGCAACTTTTAAACAAGGTGGATTTGGCTATGTGTTGCCACTGACATGTTTCAGGCACTTTAAGGGTAGCTGCAGTGCTGAAGAAGTACAGTAACTCCCATTTCACCCCCCGGCGTGCTCCAGATTCACTGTCATTTAAATGTGCTCCACACTAAACATTGTTATATTAATTTGTGGCTTTTAATGTCTTTTCTTTGAAGTGTTTGTGGAAGCACAACACAAACCTAGCACCTACAATTCTTCAAAGTTCTGGTTTTGTGAAGCCCCAGGTTATGGGGTGTGACGTCCTGACCAAGACTGTATGTACGTAGCTAGTTGATGAGTACACCTGTCTGTGTTCTCTCTTGATGATATCAATGTGCGACGTCTTGTTACTTCCTGCTGATGAAAGCTGGTGTATCTAGCACTAATATTTATGATTGCTTATTGGTCCCCGGAAGGGATCGTTGTTGATGGACGACTGTGGCTCTGGTCGCAGAGCCGGTCGTCCTTTAACCAGAGGATCGGCTGTTCGATCCCCGTCTCCGCTAGGCAATGCCGATGTGTCCTTGGGCAAGACATTTAACACAAAATTGCTCCTCTAGGCTGTGCCATTGGTGTGTGCGTGTGAATGTTGTATGATTGTTAGTTAGTCCTGATGGGCAGGTGTCACCTTGCATGGTAGCTCCTCCCATCAGTGTGTGAATGATGACAAGTAGTGTTACAGAGCTTTGAATGGTCAGCATCATCTGCAGGTAGCAAGCTGGTTAATTGTAGCATTTTCAGTTAATGATTGTCCAAGTGAATGCATTATGGTTGTGTGGATTTACACACAGATCAAATTAACATACAACTGGAACAGTTTTAGGAACGATGTCATGGTGGTATTGACTGACCTTGTTTCTCCCACCTTCATGTGTTAAGGCACTTTTACGCAGAAGAAGAGGCGTTTCGAACAGAGTTCAAAGTTCCTCCGTTCCAGGACTGCGTCCTCAGCTTTCTGGGCTTTTCAGATGAAGAGAAGGCCAACATGGAGGAGAGGACTCTGAAGCACGGTCAGTGTCATGGCGCCCACGCAGCAGCTTTTCCTATTGGGTTTTGACAGATAGTGACACATTTGACAGTGCTTAGACATTTATTGTTCAGGTTTTTGAAACCTCTTTAGAAACTCACTATGTTCTTACTCGAGCCCAGTGCAGACCTAATCTGTTGGGAAGTGTTCCAGTTCTGCTGCCCCTAGTTCTAATTGCTAAGCTAATTGGATAACTGCTGTTTGAGAAAGAGGCTTACATTACATGTCATTAACTGACGCTTTTATCCAAAGCAACTTACAATACGTGCATTCAACCATGAGTACAAATTCAGAACAACAAGAATCAAGAAAGTAATATTTCTTCAAGAAAGCCAAACTACAAAATGCTTTAAGTAAGAGCACTTTAAGTGCCCCTGAAGTGCTACTCTGTTTTCATTCAAGGTATAGTCAGAATAGATGTGTTTTTAATTTGTGGCGGAAGCTGTAGAGACTTTTTTTATTGGATAAATACAATATACACAGTATAAACAGTATTGGACAGTATAAACAGTGTGTGTGTGTGTGTGTGTGTGTTCCTCCTTTCACATTAGTAAAGCTGATCCATAAAAGTTTTTGTGTATATATTTTCTCATCATCGTGCCCCTGGTTTTCTGTGTCTAAGGTGGCAGTTATCTTGAGGTTGGAGATGAGAGGTGTACACACATGGTGGTGGAGGAAAACTCAGTAAAGGAGCTGCCGTTTTCTCCCAAGAAACTCTATGTGGTCAAACAGGAGGTAGGTAGTGTTCTTTTAGTTTATTTCAGTGCTGCTTCCAAAGACGAGAACATTTGACACACCTCATACTGGTCAAGCACCATCTGGTCATAACAGGATAACTGCTTTGCTCCAGGAAGATACAGACACAAGGGGGACAGGAGGAAAAATAATGAATCCTCTCAGTTTTTGTCCTCCTACACAGAATGCCAAATGATCAAGTGCACAGGATTCCTTTTTAGATGAAACCTCAATGGATACAGTCTACTCCCCCTCTCTCGGTCTGTGCTGTCGGAAAGAGGGATCAATAATAGATTTCCTCATTCAAGTGGATGAGCAATTTGAGCAAGGGTAGTTTAGGTGTAGTTATAACCCTGCAATCAATATGTCACTTTCATTGGTTTTCAAAGGAAAGTCTGTCATTATAGTTTTAGAAATCTTTTTTATTTATTTATATACCTCTATCCTAACCCCGGGCAGTATAAAAAGTGTTTTCTCTCTTCTGTGGTAGTGGTTCTGGGGCAGCATTCAGATGGACGCTCGGGCCGGAGAGTCCATGTACTTCTATGAGAAGGTGAGTGTATTATGGGTCATGTTAATGTACGTTTGTGTGTAGTAAATCAAGCCAAATTCATGTTCACTCACTCACGAGGTGCTTTACTAGAATCAATTATTTTAGAACTTGACACTAAACAGCACACGGTGACACATAAGGGAGTCTATCAATGGATGTGTAGATCAAAGTCCATATATAACGCCACAATTTCTAAGATTACATGATACAGCTGGAGAAAGGGCCCCAATACAGTGAGCTATTTTGGGAGCATGAACAATGATTTCGAGCTGTAAGCCATCCAGTCCTTCATGGCGGTCGGACAGTTAGTCAGTCTCATCAAGCCTTAGAGAGATCTGTTCCATGGATAATTGTATTTGTTGCATAAGGTTTTCATCATAATTTAGGAGACATGCAGCTGGTTGGCATTTTGCTATCTCTTTCATTTATCCTGCATCCGTCTTGTCCTTGTGTCTTTAATATTCTTGTCCCACTGTACTTCAGAACGACAGCCCAGCCATGAAGAAGGCAGTGTCCCTCCTGTCCCTCAGCACGCCTAACAGCAACCGCAAGCGTCGGCGTCTCCGGGACACGCTGGCTCAGTTCACCAGGGAGACGGAGATCTCCCCCTTCCCTCCGCCACGCAAAAGGCCGTCAGCAGAGCACTGCTTGTCCATCAGTTCTCTGCTGGACATCTCTAATACCCCTGAGACATGCAAGGCCTTGGCAGGTAAGAAAGAATGATGGAGGACTGGAAATCACCCGCTTGATTCAACCCTAACACCTTTTTTTTCTTTTTCTGGTTGAACGTTATACCATTTCTGGTATGTACATATGGAGAAATGCAGTAACTTATAGTTGATTCTCCTTCAAGATTACAATAACCAGATGATTCCCTCTTGATTTCAGAAGACAGAGTAGGAAAGAGTTCAGAGAGCAAAGCAGACAGTACTGTGACCAGGGATAGGATGAGAAGAAGGAATACCAGGGAAAGGAGGATAAGGACAGACAGGGGAGAGAGGAGCAGAAGGGCCTCCCGGGGGACAAGTACTCGGCAACCACCTGAGGAGCAGCAACCAGGAACTTCTACAGGTCAGGTTTGGCTTCAGGAGTACGACAGTAATAGGCCGACTCAAGGCTAATATCCAGAAGTTGTTGTAAGGATAAGAGAACTCTGAGGGGACGATACATAAGCCACTCCTCCGTTTTATCAAAGGAGCTGAGAAAGAAATGCTTTTCAGTTGCCAGCTGACTGTTAAGGAGTACAAACGGAAAACATTGGTTGTATGTAGTGTGCCTTCTAAGGAGCTTTCAGACCCTTTTCCCTCATGCAACAGGTGGCGTAGCACCTTTTTACAGGTATAACACAAAGCATTCCACACTGGACACTGGACCAGGCCATTCAGATGACAAAAGTCTTCAGTTCCATATTGGCAAATTCATTATAGTGTTACATTTCCTCTTGAATCTAACTTTCAGAAAAGATAATGGTTTCGTTAGTCAAAGGTATTTCTAGCATGAATTGGTGTTTGTCTACAATGCTGAATATGAGTTGAGATGCCAAACCTTAATTGTTGAAGTAGCTTATTTAGTTTATGTAGTTATTCTTGGCTGTTTGGTTATGTGCTCTCTGCACACTACTGTCTGTACTTGTTTGCTTACTATATGTGGTTTGTTAGTGACCCCGTGACGCAGCTGATCATATCAAATACAAGTCCTGTAGTGAAAACAAAAAGATCATATCATCAATATTTAAAGTTAATCAATTGTTTAATTGCCACTGTTTTTTTTAACATGATCAGAGCTTATCCTCATTAGATTCCATGAGGGGTACACTTTATTTATAATTTGATGAAAATGCTATTGCTCCACCACATCTGTGCTTCCTGCAGTGCTGTATGAACAACGTGCTCTCCTTCCTGCCCATCTTGCTCCTCCAGAGAGTTCAAAGCCATCCAAGAGCTCCACTCCGGTTCTGTCCAAGCAGTCAGCCAGGTGGCAGGTCTCCAAGGAGCTCTACCAGACAGAGAGCAACTATGTGGACATTTTAAGCACCATCCTACAGGTAGTGTGCATGTGGACAATTAACACTCCCTCACGCCTGTCTCTACGTGTCGTCACCCGCCTGTCTCTACGGTGTCGTCACCCGCCTGTCTCTACGTGTCGTCACCCGCCTGTCTCTACTGTGTCGTCACCCTGTCTCTACTGTGTCGTCACCCGCCTGTCTCTACGGTGTCGTCACCCGCCTGTCTCTACGTGTCGTCACCCGCCTGTCTCTACGTGTCGTCACCCGCCTGTCTCTACGTGTCGTCACCCGCCTGTCTCTACGTGTCGTCACCCGCCTGTGTCGTCACCCGCCTGTCTCCACTGTGTCGTCACCCGCCTGTCTCTACTGTGTCGTCACCCGCCTGTCTCTACTGTGTCGTCGTCGTCACCCGCCTGTCTCCACTGTGTGTCGTCACCCGCCTGTCTCTACGGTGTGTCGTCACCCGCCTGTCTCTACGGTGTCGTCACCCGCCTGTCTCTACTGTGTCGTCACCCGCCTGTCTCTACTGTGTCGTCGTCGTCACCCGCCTGTCTCCACTGTGTGTCGTCACCCGCCTGTCTCTACTGTGTCGTCGTCGTCACCCGCCTGTCTCCACTGTGTCGTCACCCGCCTGTCTCTACTGTGTCGTCACCCGCCTGTCTCTACGGTGTCGTCACCCGCCTGTCTCTATGGTGTCGTCACCCGCCTGTCTCTACGTGTCGTCACCCGCCTGTCTCTACGGTGTCGTCACCCGCCTGTCTCTACGGTGTCGTCACCCGCCTGTCTCTACGGTGTCGTCACCCGCCTGTCTCTACGTGTCGTCACCCGCCTGTCTCTATGGTGTCGTCACCCGCCTGTCTCTACTGTGTCGTCACCCGCCTGTCTCTATGGTGTCGTCACCCGCCTGTCTCTACGTGTCGTCACCCGCCTGTCTCTATGGTGTCGTCACCCGCCTGTCTCTACTGTGTCGTCGTCGTCACCCGCCTGTCTCCACTGTGTGTCGTCACCCGCCTGTCTCCACTGTGTGTCGTCACCCGCCTGTCTCTACTGTGTCGTCGTCGTCACCCGCCTGTCTCCACTGTGTGTCGTCACCCGCCTGTCTCCACTGTGTGTCGTCACCCGCCTGTCTCTACTGTGTCGTCGTCGTCACCCGCCTGTCTCCACTGTGTGTCGTCACCCGCCTGTCTCTACGGTGTCGTCACCCGCCTGTCTCTACGTGTCGTCACCCGCCTGTCTCCACTGTGTGTCGTCACCCGCCTGTCTCTACTGTGTCGTCGTCGTCACCCGCCTGTCTCCACTGTGTGTCGTCACCCGCCTGTCTCTACGGTGTCGTCACCCGCCTGTCTCTACGTGTCGTCACCCGTCTGTCTCTACGGTGTCGTCACCCGCCTGTCTCTACGTGTCGTCACCCGCCTGTCTCTATGGTGTCGTCACCCGTCTGTCTCTACGGTGTCGTCACCCGCCTGTCTCTACGTGTCGTCACCCGTCTGTCTCTACGTGTCGTCACCCGCCTGTCTCTACGGTGTCGTCACCCGCCTGTCTCTACGGTGTCGTCACCCGCCTGTCTCTACGTGTCGTCACCCGCCTGTCTCTAAGGTGTCGTCACCCGCCTGTCTCTACGGTGTCGTCACCCGCCTGTCTCTACGTGTCGTCACCCGCCTGTCTCCACTGTGTGTCGTCACCCGCCTGTCTCCACTGTGTGTCGTCACCCGCCTGTCTCTACGTGTCGTCACCCGCCTGTCTCTACGGTGTCGTCACCCGCCTGTCTCTACGGTGTCGTCACCCGCCTGTCTCCACGTGTCGTCACCCGCCTGTCTCTACGGTGTCGTCACCCGCCTGTCTCTACTGTGTCGTCACCCGCCTGTCTCTACTGTGTCGTCACCCGCCTGTCTCTACTGTGTCGTCACCCGCCTGTCTCTACGGTGTCGTCACCCGCCTGTCTCTACGGTGTCGTCACCCGCCTGTCTCTATGGTGTCGTCACCCGCCTGTCTCTATGGTGTCGTCACCCGCCTGTCTCTATGGTGTCGTCACCCGCCTGTCTCCACTGTGTCGTCACCCGCCTGTCTCTATGGTGTCGTCACCCGCCTGTCTCTATGGTGTCGTCACCCGCCTGTCTCTATGGTGTCGTCACCCGCCTGTCTCTATGGTGTCGTCACCCGCCTGTCTCCACTGTGTCGTCACCCGCCTGTCATGTCCATATGAAGCGAAGTGGAACTCAAACGTAGCAATGTGTCATTGTTCTCTTTGTCTGGACCAAATGAATCAAACTCTAGTTTTCAAACCGTTTTCAACACTTGCTAACATTCGGTTGTCTAAAACTCTGACCAACTGAAGGAATGGACGCAAAAGGCTGGCATGTCTCGTAAAGACACAGCATAGCACCAGTAATACAATAGGTTCTATAAGGACAGTGACAATACACAACTCACTTGTCTACACTCTGAGTGCTGCTCATTGATGTAATGCGTTTAATGCAATTTATCTTTTAAAGCTTTTCAAGCTTCCATTGGAGAAAGAGGAGCAGGTGGGTGGAGCCATCCTGGCCCAAGAAGAAATGAAGACAATATTTGGCAGCATCCAAGAAATCTACGAGGTTCACACTAAGATAAAGGTAGAGTCCTCGGTGGTTTAGTTTCACTAAAGGGCCGTGATGGTGTCATCTTTGGGGGGGCATTGTTGACCTGTTCCTTTCTGTGTGTGATTGCTGGTTTGTCCTTCAGAGTAACCTTGAGGAGCTGCTGAGAGACTGGTCCGAGGACAGGAGTGTAGGAGATATCATTCTCAAATATGTGAGTACAAACGAGACAGATGTGGTCCCTTGCCTATTTGCATGTTTATACAACGAAGTACTAAAGATGACCTGATTGCAATCTGCTTGACTGATCCGCATATCCTGTTTTTGATTCTTTCTGAAAACTATAAGTGCACCGACATTATTGTAACTTCATGGAAAATTATAAAGAAAGTATAAAGATAACGCAGTTCAGTATGTGATTTTATTTTTTTATTTTATTTATGAGACAAGTGACAGGCAGGTATGGGCTAACTACTGAGAAGGGTCTTCTAGTTACACAGAGGGATACGGCCTAAGGCTCAGGAGGTAGAGAAGGTTGTCCTTTAATCTCAAGTTGGGTGAATGATATACGAAATAAATAAAGCCCTTTGTCAGGTAGAGCGCTACATGAATGCAGTTCAGTTACCATTAATTTAGTCGTGGCATTGGAAATGGTTTCATGGGACTAGATTAACTACAAGAAACAATTTTTTTGTGTCTTCTCTGTGGAACCTCGTTCTTGTGTGTGTGTGTGTGTGTGGGTGGATCTTTGATGCATCCGCCGCTGTCCTCCTCTTCTCTCTCCAGTCTAAGGAGCTGGTAAAGGCCTACCCACCCTTCGTCAACTTCTTTGAAATGAGCAAGGAGACAATTGTCCGTTGTGAGAAACAAAAGCCACGCTTCCACGCTTTTCTCAAGGTATGACCTTTGCATTTCTAAATTTTTTTTTTTTTTACATGACCGGTGGATGGCACGAAACGGAAAGAGTTGCAAAGAAAAAAACAGCAACCGGTTTCAATACTCGTTTCCCACAAAGACGATACACGGGCAGCATTCCTCACAGACGTACAAGCCATTATCTTTTCATATAAATCTAAAAGGTCAAATATATAATAGACCGTTATGCAAACTACAGTATGTATTATGCCCATTTAGTTTTTTCATTTGAGGGATTTTACATAAATGAAAATACCATAATAATAAATACGGGTTCTTTTCTCATTTAAAGTAAAATAAGGGCTGCATATAACAGCTTTTCAAAAATGTGCATAAAGTGTTAAAGTTAAGCTTGTGTTTCCCTTTTTTAATTATTTGTTATAACTCCAGTTCACATCTTAATGGCCTCAATAAATTGTATTTATTTATAATCCCTTCACTGCCATGTGAAATCTGACGCTGAAACAATTTGTATTATTCATCATCATCTATAATCCCTCCAGTTCAGCGTGGAAACTGACGATACATATTGTAGAACTCTAATTAAATTGTACTGAATTGGATTTCTCTAACTGGACCTCTCTGGATTGAACCGAATAGCTCTGCTCTACCCCGTTACAGGGTACCACTCAGTGAATCACAGCATCTCCAGATGGCTGAAATGCAGGTCAAATGTTTGCGTGTGACCATAAAAATTAAGTTTCCTAGCATATGATCCGTCCATATCTTTGGCTGCAGACAACGTTACAAGTGGAACTCGCCTTAACGTAGAGACGGCTGACGACCTAACGCCAGCAGCAACGTTGACATTTCAATCAGGGAAAGCTTTGAAAGAATGAATTCATCTTTCCTTTCTTTATTAAACTATCGTCCTCTGGGGAAAGGAACTCTGGCCTTTGGCACTGACAGCAGAGCGTTGGCATGGAAGGAGAGATCATTACATATGTTATAACTCCTCCTATTTAGAACGTTGCCTCTCAAGCCACACAAAGGAGCTTGATTTCAACCGTTGAATCAGTATTTTCTATCACTACTACAGTTAAAGTATGTTTGTAATGTATACAATGAAGGTTACTGACCTGCTGCAGATTTATACTGCATAATTTACTCCTGAATCATACAGAGGCTTTAATAAAAATAATAAATAAAAAAAAAAATATATATATCTCTCTGTTTCGAAGTGCAATAAGTAGTGACACTTTTAGTTTATTTATTTTTTAAATACTGCACAAAAGGCCCGTTGAACCGATGGACTTGAGCGACTTGACCTTCATTTTGTTGGTGGTTGACATGCGGCGCAAATGTTTGTGTCCAAATCAATGTGTCACACACACACACACACACTGTCGCACTAATGCTTTCACTCTACAGATCAACCAGGCCAAGCCAGAGTGTGGCAGGCAGACGCTGGTGGAGCTGCTCATCAGACCCGTACAGAGACTGCCCAGTGTGGCTCTTCTTCTTAACGGTAACACACACACACACCTATTAAAAGACTTAAGAGAGAAAAGGAGTATGCTAATTACATGGTTGATTGTCTTCTTCTCCTTATCGTTCCCCTTTCATACCCGTCTCCTTCCTCTATTATCTCCTGTTGACACCTGTCTGTAATTTCTTCCTCTCCTTCTCTCCACATGATTTTCACCTCCTCAAGCCCGTCTACTTTTATTTTGACCAACGTTTCCTTTTCTTTCCGTTTCGTCAGACATAAAGAAGCATACGTCGGACGACAACCCAGACAAGATAACGCTGGAGAAAGCGATCGAGTCTCTGAAAGAAGTCATGACGTGAGTCGGCGCGACCTCACCCGTCTCCCTTTTGTGATGATTGCCCCGCCAGCAATGTTTGATCATTTTCAACCCTCATGTGAACTCTGTGCGGTCAGACTCGGTCGCGAGCCTTTTGTGGGTTCAACTTGCATCACCCGACTGTTGTTGAGCCAGGATGTGAAACGGGACTTTGACTGAACCGCTTTAAGATTTTATCTGGACATACCTGACTGCTTGCTATTTAATTCCAAAACGTACCATTATACTATAATGAAATGGTTATACAGTAAGTGATTGTCCCACTTTGGATGGTGATACCTGCTGCTCTACTTTACATTACCTCTATGTACGAGGTGTTTCCTGCTTAGAGAACTTCAAGGCGGCTGCCTCTGCCACCTCCAGCTCCCATCAAAACTGTCACCATGGAAGCCACTATGATCTTCCATTCGCTTCAGTCGGGGGGATTTCTGTAATTCGTAACGTCAACGTGGAAAGCGGACCTGGCGTTCCATGTTTTAATAATCTATATGGCCAGCACCCGTTTATGATCACGCTTGCCTTGCACTGCCTCTGTACGTCCGTTTGCTCCAGTGAAATCTAAGGAATCAATATTTATTCATATCATATTCTGTCAGGAGAATCCAATTGTGCTACAAGGTGGGGAATGGTACACATGTATCTGTTTATAAGATCACTATGGCACCACTTCCACCTCATTCAGAGCCAGGTAAGGCCCAGCATGTTTGACCATCATTGACTCAGAGCTGGGAACTAGAGCTACATCTACTGACCGTCCAACAGTCCATAACCCAAAGATGTTCTATTACCTGTGATACTAAACATCCGCGGTGGATGTTGAACGATCCAAATTGATGTTTGTCAACGACTGGATCTACCTCCTTCTGTTTCATGGATTGTGGAAGTCATTCATACATTGTCATATTCATGTAATGTGTTTATGTAACTGTACACATGACATCTATTCTTCTGTCCATCCGGGGAGAGGGATCCTCCTCTGTTGCTCTCCCGAAGGTTTCTTCCCTTTTTTCCCTGTGAAAGGTTATTTTTGTGGAGTTTTTCCTGATCCGATGTGAGGTCCTGGGACAGGGATGTCGTATGTGTACAGATTGTAAAGCCCTCTGAGGATAATTTGTGATATTGGGCTATACAAAATAAACTGAATTGAATTGGACTTCTTAATAGTTTCAGTACCTCTGAGATGAAAAATAACACCCGTTGCCTCTCTCCTCTTCCTCCCACTAGTCACATCAATGAGGACAAGAGGAAGACTGAAGGACAGAAGCAGATCTTTGATGTCGTCTATGAAGTAGATGGCTGTCCTGTAAGTTTGAATGTCTGTGGGTGTGTTCACCAACTGCATTAAATGGAACCAACATATTCATAATTTGTTTAGATCAGTCATAGCCAGAGTACGATGTGCAAGTGTATTTGACATGTGACACTATGATGTCATTGTTGATTTGTTGCACATTAAACATGTCATTATTAGTTGTTTCTTATATAATGTGGATGCGTGAGCATTAGAGAAGAGTGAACATTTTTCACCGTTTTGGATGTTCCAAAGCTTTTCCGTTAGCCCATCTCCTCCCGTGTGCGCCTCTTTTTCTTCAGTCGAGGCCGTCAGTGTACAAGGTTTGTTGGTAAATTCATCGTCATCGTACAACGCAGGGTTTCACGTTGGAGCGCGGGTGTATTCCCTTTATGCTCCATGAGAGAGAGAATATTTTTATGGTTGAGGAGAGAAGCTGCTGTGTGGTCTGCTGCTCTCCTCTGTGCGTCTGTTGGCTGCCTGGGATGTCGTTTTTGAAGAGCCAGGTTCTCACAGAGGCTTCATCAGAATCGTGGTGGGGGGGGGCACTTGTTTAGATTTGAGAGCAGGGTGGAACCCTCTCCTGTGACAGTAAAGATGTCAGTGATGACATCGGTTAGCTGGTTGGCACATGTTCTTAGTACACTGGGGTGTCATCAGGCCCAGCAGCTTTACTCCTCAGCGTTCTTCTCACATCTGCTGTGGTTACCGACGGTGGCCGGTCCTCTGGAAGTGGGGCAGATGTCACAGCTGACTGCTGAAAGGCAGCTTTCATGTGCTGATATATGATGCCACTGGTGTGTATTCCTCAAGATTGTTATGGTTCTCCTGGCTGGCAGCATGTCTGAGCACTCGTAAAGGTCCGGTAAATCTGCTGTTGCTTCATCTGTTCGCACTTTGTCTTCTGATTGGTCGGCCTGTTCATTCAGCTGGGAGTGCGCAATGTGAATGTATGAACATGGTCCAGCGTATTGTTTCCTCTGGTGGAGATGTGGATATGCTGATGGAATTCAGCTGAAACGTCGTGCGGTATGCAGTCAAGTGCAGCAGCTGGTTGTTCTGATGGAGCTGTAAAGACGTGGCACCGCCGAGCCTCATTTTCCTGCATCTTGACATTAGCCAGCAGCAGGCTTGGTAGTGGAGTAACCTGATGTCCAAGCTGGGTTAGCATCGCTCTTTCCTCTTGCCTCTTGCCGTGGCTGTCACACAGCCTTTGGTGGTGTTTGTTTTGGGTGGACGATGCCGTGGCGGTAATTGTGTGCGGCTGTCACCGTGGTCACAGTCGATGTCTTTCTTCCATCTTGTATAACCTCCTCTCTCGTTGTTTCATCCCTTATTCTCGACCCTTCCCATTTACTTCCTGTGCTTTGTCTTCTCTGCAGGCCAACTTGCTGTCGTCCCATCGCAGCCTGGTCCACCGGGTAGAAACGATTGCCCTGGGAGACCGGCCCTGTGACCGGGGAGAGCATGTCACACTCTTCCTCTTCAACGACTGCCTGGAGGTCAGAATACACGTACAAAAAAAAAAATATATATATACATATACACACATATATATATATATATATATATATATATATATATATATATATATATATATATATATATATATATATATATATATATATATATATATATATATATATATATATATATATAATATACATACATACATACATACATATACACACACACACACACACACAAAATATGTTTGACATTCACACCTAGTGTATCTGTTGCAACTCCAGTCAGGGCTGTTGGTAAAACTTCAGATTAGACTATCTTGAACTCTTCACGTCTATTAACTCCGTACTTTAATCTCTACCTGCCTTTAACCCTAACTGATGAATCTAACTGTTCCATTTTTCCTTTTTAAAGGCCTGGGTCACACCAACATTTACAACGGTGAAACTTCACTGCAAAATCCTTCATTTCAAACTGATCCACAGTTCACTTTAATTAACTGAGGCTTAACACTAAATCCACCTTTTTGAGATGGTAAATTACATGTATCGTCACTTTTGTTACACCATCTTTAAGAAGTGTAAGTGAAACTAGTAGTTCTCCCTCCCCATTCATTCATACCTACGATTCTGTCAGCCTCCTCTGCTGCATCCCGGATTGTTGGATGTGGAGTGATGGAGGTTAAATAGTGAAAGTCATCTGAGGAACAGATTGTGTATTTTCAGAAAAAACAACATGAAAGACACAATGAAAAAGTGGCAGTTATAAATGTGATACAAATGTCATCATTTAGCAAATGTAGTTCAAATATGTAGCCGCATCACCTGAGAGCGCTTCCTATTTTCACCACTTTATACTCTCTCATTTAACCAGTGATGTCACGGGTCCATGAATACCTTTTCTGTGCACCTTGTTCGTTAAGCGAGGCACAGCATGCATCTCAGCATGCTCTTACACACACGCTGAGATTCATGCGCACACGCAGCGTTGAATACATGAAGGAGGCCTTATGCCGGGTAGCATTGAGAAGGTGATCAATCCCTGAGTGTGCAGTCGATCATTGCTGACACAATCAGTTAATTAGCAAAGGGGCAGCGCGGGAAGTGTGTGCGCGTGTGTGTGTGTCTGTCTGTGTGTGTGTCTGTGTCTGAGTGTGTGTCTCCACACAGTCCTGGCTGTATAATGAGTGAACGTTGTGTTCGAGTGGGTGGCCTCGCTACTCCTCTCATTGATTACTCTTGCGCTCATATAACCACTCTCCCCCTCTTCCCTCACACTGCCATAATAACAATGACCTACGGTGTAGTGTCCTGTTTTATCCTCTCTCTCTCTCTCTCTCTCTCTCTCTCTCTCTCTCTCTCTCTCTCTCTCTCTCTCTCTCTCTCTCCCTCCTCCTCTCTCAGCATCTAATTAATGTGGCATTAATGAGTTGCATCGCTTACCTCTATGAAGGCCTTCATTGATTTATTGCCAAGTAACCGATAGCGGCTTCTCCCACACACTGCAAAATACACCCACACGCAATCTAAATTGCAACCACATGCACGCACACAAGTTGCCTTTCTTCCCATTTCCCTCCAACGTTGTTGTCTCATTTTGTGCATCTGTCTGATGTGTGTGTGTGTGTGTGTCTCTCTGCAGATCGCGAGGAAGCGGCACAAGGTGATCAATACATTTAAGAGTCCGCTGGGACAGACGAGACCACCGCCTCCGTTCAAACACATCACACTGATGCCGCTGTCCCAGATCCGCAAAGTGCTGGACCTGCAGGACACAGAGGGTAACACACACACACACACACACACACACACACACACACACACACACTATGGCTCAGTGGTAGAGCAGGGTCGTCCTTCAATCAGAGGATTGGTGGTTTGATCCCCGGCTCCGCTAGCCCATGTCGATGTGTCCTTTGGCAAGACACTTAACCCCAAAATGTCTCCCGTAGCTGTTCTACGGTGTGTGTGTGAATGTTAGTTACTGATGATGTTCAGGTGCAACCTTAGCTCCTCCCATCAGTATATGAATGGTGTAGTGTTAAAGAGCTTTAAGTGGTTATTATTATTATTATTATTATTAATGCCTAGAAATAAGACAAACCAACTCCAACATCTCAGCTCACTTTGTTGAAACATGGCAGAAGCTTTTTTCACAGTACGTTTGTTCAAGGACGCTCTCCTATCTGACATCTGAGTCAGTTCACTTCTGCAATTTTGTCTTTCTCCTATTGACTCACCAACAGGAGAAAACAAACATCAAATGGGTGATGCAATTTGTTGTTTGTTTCTTGTCTCTTCAATGTGAAACGTGTGTTGTTGGTAACTTTTTCTGTTTTTGTTCTTTTTACTTTTGTGTGGAACTTTTCTACTGCCATGACTTTCTCTGAAAAGAGGTTTTTGAATCTCAATGTATCAGTTGATCTTCAATTAGAGAAGAAAAGAACCATAAATGAATGTAGTAATCTATTGGTAATACTCCATTGGACATTTGTTTTTTCTTCTGCAATACTAATTGCAAAATGAAAGTTTTTTTTGTACATTTTTATAGTTCAATGCATGAATCTGCTCTTGGGAGCAACATTTAGAGGCTCGATCTATAACTCATTTTTGGCCCAAGTATACAATGTAATCATAAACTCATTGGTTGTTTAGATTTTAAAGGTGATGAGTCCCATCTCCAACACCTGGTTAACTAGAAGTGCTCCGTGGTCATGAAGCCGAAAGGCGCCTTTCCAGCTGTCGCACACTGCTTCAACCATAGTCAACCATATTTCAATGTTCATATGGGGATTGGAAACCTGACTATTGCTTTAAGACGGACTCCAAAATTCTGAACTTATCCTTCTAGTGGTAATAAAGTTTCTGCAAGTTGCTGTTTTATGATGGAAATGAACTGATATGAATGGCTGCTCACAGGAAATCTAAAAAAACATAACCTGTCAGAATAATTTGTCAGCAGTCGCATACACGACCTGTATTTAATGGGCTGCAACTCTAAGCTTACGGTATTTTAAGTGTTCAGTATGAACAAATTATTGTTACTCAAATATGAAGTGATTAATTGCGCTTTTGATTGCAAGTTGCCACGGCAACAGAATTGGAAGAGGCAAACGTTGTGTTAAATTCCCCTTCTCTACTCATTGATTCCTCTTTGGTCGCCTGCACATGATGGACATGATGTTTTTTTTTTTTCTTCTTCCCTCACTTGTGTCTGCTCTAATCTGTCCATCTGTTCTCTCGTCCTTTTCTCCCCATCCAACACTCTTCCTCCATCATCCTCATCCTTTTCCGTCTCATTCTCTTCATCTCAATCTCTTCACTGGACGATTCATTCGGTCACTGTTCATTATCTCTCTCTCTCCATCACTGTCTGCCCTCCTCCTTTCAGACTGTGTGAATGCGTTCGCCTTGGTGGTTCGCCCTCCAACCGAACAGGAGAACTTGTTGTTCAGCTTCCAACTGGCCGGGGAGGAAACGGTTAAAAGCGCCTGGCTGCGAACTCTGTGCCGCCAAGTCGCCGACACCATCTGCAAGGCTGATGCGGTGAGAAGTTACACACACACACACACACACACACACACACACACACACACACACACACACACACACACACACACACACACACACACTATGGCTCAGTGGTAGAGCAGGGTCGTCCTTCAATCAGAGGATCGGTGGTTTGATCCCCGGCTCCGCTAGCCCATGTCGATGTGTCCTTTGGCAAGACACTTAACCCCAAAATGTCTCCCGTAGCTGTTCTACGGTGTGTGTGAATGTTAGTTACACACACACACACACACACACACACACACACACACACACACACACACACACAGACACACACACACACACACACACAGAGAAATGATAATGGGTGGTTTGACAGTGGCATCCAGGGAAGGAAGCCTTGATAGCTCCGTAATCCTCATCAGCAAGTTTTCTCTGGAGAGCTGTTTCCTCCCCAAAAGCAAATCTAAAAGCTCTTCCACACCCACCTCAGTCCTGAACTTCAGACTGTTCAGGTGATCCAAAACAACAGGTGGGAAGCTGCCCCCCCCCGGACCACTGTTCAGTTTGGTTCTTGTTTTTTTTTTTTTTTTAAGGGTGGTTCAGCCTTTGGACCATAACTGGACGTTCTGGTCGTCTGTTTTTAGAACCTGATGAAACCAAATGAGTAGCACAAGCTTCGAGGGGGAGGCTCGATGTTTAATTGACATTTGGGTCTCCAACAGTATGAAAAGAAACTCAACAACATATTTTTTTTATTTGAATAGTTGACGATGTGAATTTTAACCAAGTAATGCTATTAGTTAAATATTTGATCTTTTTACAGAAGTTGTAGTGTTAATTCACTAAGACATGCACTGCTACGCCCACAGCCGCGATGCTATTCATCACCTCACACGGCGCTCACTCAAACAGGAGTAGTGATTTTATTGGGCTATTTTTAGCTGCGAATTAATACGCATTTGATGCTCTAGTGAGTAATTCCAGCGTGCGTGTGTGTGTGTGTGGCTTAATGTGTCACAGCATTAAACAACATGAAGCACAGAGGAATACAGTACAATGCTTAGTTCTACCAGTTCCTAGTTGGTTTTATTCTTTTCGTGGGATTGTTCATGCTGAAGAGAAACATCATCGGCCAATGTATCCCTAAATGGTTTGGGGGAGATTGTGGAAAACCAACGTTTTATGGGCCGATTTTAAGCATGATAATTCTGAGTGTACAGGAAGTTATGGATGTGAGGCTGTCTGCTCCATTTAGCAGAGCAAGCAGCAGGGGGCGATGTTGGCCTCTGGTCTGCCTGCCACCTCGCAGCTGCATTCCTAATGCTGTTTTCACTGGGTCAGCGCTACCATGTGAATACCAACAAGAAAGAGCCCAGTGCAGGGTGAGGGGGGAGAGAAATAAAGTGTGTGCGTTTTAAAACCTACTACACACCCTTGCTACCACAAAATGCAAAGTGTCTATCGGCATTGATGGCATGAATCGCACACTTCAGGTCCTGATTCCTTCTACTGTGTTTGTTCTCGTCACCAGGAAGACCTGATTCAGAGCACAGACCCAGACTCGCTACAGGTCAGCACCAAGGATATGGGCAGCACCCTGAGCAAAGCCTCCAGGGCCATCAAGAAGACCTCTAAAAAGGTAACGTTTCCCCATCGTTGACCTGCCCAACTGTGCACCTCTTCCAGTGGTGACTCCAGGTCACATCAGCCAGGCGCTGTTCAGCCGGCTGAATGCAGTGCAGTCTGTAAGATTAGTCTTTAACCACAGAGCTGTCAGCAGCCACACGAGAGAGACACATTGGCCTGAAGTCGACCCGGGTGTCCTCATTCGGGTACGGCCCTGATTCCGACTGACGGGACGACTTAAATTATTTTGTGCTGAGTTACACAGAAACATGAATGAAATTAGGCACAAGGCATCGAGTGCAGACTCTTTTCCTTTGATGTGATTTAGCATTTATAAAACAAAGGGCTGGGATTGAAGGCTGCCTGAGATCTTCTTAGCTGCTCTTTCCAGCTCGCCCAGACAGGGCAGCTGAAGGATTTGAATATTTAACTGAAGAGAAGAGTCAAACTGCCTAAAAGAATCTTTGGAACAAGCAGATAAAAAGATATGCAACATTTCATCACTGCATGGGTAAAAAAAAAAGGTTTATGTGACGCCAACGCAGACGCATGTGAGGGAACAAATGAGAGCAGTGAAGGTTAAGAGATTCCAGGAAGGCTATGGGGCAGACAGTGTGTACTCCAATCTCTCTTCTCATTGGTGCTACCAAGTTGCTTTCCTGATTCACCGTGTGGTGAATTTATACATGGCAACATATGCAGAGCTCAGCAGCTGTTATCTCTTCAATAAATGGGTTTGAATGGATTCAGAATGTACCAGATTACTCCTTTAACAGATAAAAGCACATTATGGAACTACTAATGGTCAAATGTTTGTCCTGGAATAAAAACCATGACTTGCCAGCTGCTGAGCCGTCTCACTAGATGTCACAAAGGCTGATGTCAGCACAGAAACGTGGCCCACTTTAAATTACAATGCTATGTAGTCATCTTTTAGCTCTTTTCCACTTCAGAGTTAGTGTCATCGGCACTGGTTAATATGTATTCAAGCAATATGTGAAGAATATGAATAAACAATATCTAAGTGTTACCACATGGAAGTGCCAGCCTGCTCTCCTAAACCATATAGAAATAAGACTTGTGTCTTTGGATGGTTTAATATTGCAATTGTTATTATCATTACATTGGGCGCATCACCCTTATAATATATCAAATGTACTTAATAAAAGCTCTTACTTTAGTTATTGGTCCTCTGCCAATAAGTACTGCAAGCGTTATGTGACGAATAAAGAACAACATGTTGGGTAATTATCCTCAGCTGCGACGGATACTAAGAGAGACTAAACGAGTGCTGGCCACAGATACTCCTGAGGAAGTAGCTGATCCTGTGTGTGTGTGTGTGTGTGTGTGTGTGTGTGTGTGTTTTAGGTCACCAGGGCCTTTTCCTTCACCAAGACCCCCAAGCGTGTGATCCAGAGGGCGTTCATGGCCAACAGTACTCCAGATGAGAAAAGCCAGAGGTTGAGTTGTGAGAACCGCATCGGCAGCAGCTCCACGCTGGCTGTAAGTCTTTTTGGTTCATAGTCACTGGGAGCAGCACATGATGCTCTCTTATTTCCAAGTTTTGTTTACTTCATAAATACTACCTTCAATGCTGAAATTTCCTGAATTTAAAAATGTGTCTCCTTTTATAGAAATGGCATAACACAATTAATACTGGGATGTTTCTCTGTCCGTCTACCCGTCCATGTGTTCCTCATTCCTTTTCTCTTCCTCCCTTTGAGAACCAGACAATTGATGTCTCCATCAGTCCATGATGGAGCAGCTTTCAGTAGGTGTTAGTTGTGTTGATTTTAAAGAGCAGGAAAAGCTTTTAAAAGTGCAGGAACTTTTTCTGCTTTTTGTAAGATTGTCCGTTCAGTCGTTGCCATACTTATTTTCCTACACGTTTTGTGTTATGGCCAGTGTTTGAATGAGTCATTTCTTGTTACTCTATTTTCATTAAACAAGTGGGTGTGAAGAGGAGGTGAAATGTTAGGAAGTTAAAGAAAAATAAATTCTAATCCGCACATTATTCACACCATGTACACACTTAGTCACTCATCTCACTACCTGGTTCCCAATGAGAATGTAAATGTAAAAAATAACCAAAGGATATATATTTATTTATGAACTCTGTGTACAAACAAAGACAGAAATGTGCTTCCTTAAGTACAAACAGCAGGCGACTCAGCAGCAACTCCTCCATCTAAATAAAAGAAAAGCTCACGAGGACAAGGCAATGAAATGTATCTTGGCTACAGCCAGCCATGTGGCTACAGACCTGACGCTACAGACAGACATGTGGCTTCAGACAGACATGTGGCTTCAGACAGACATGTGGCTACAGACCTGACGCTTCAGACAGACATGTGGCTTCAGACAGACATGTGGCTTCAGACAGACATGTGGCTACAGACAGACATGTGGCTACAGACAGACATGTGGCTACAGACATACCTGTGGCTTCAGACAGACATGTGGCTTCAGACAGACATGTGGCTTCAGACAGACATGTGGCTACAGACAGACATGTGGCTTCAGACATACCTGTGGCTTCAGACAGACATGTGGCTACAGACATACCTGTGGCTACAGACCTGACGCTACAGACATACCTGTGGCTACAGACAGACCTGACGCTACAGACATACCTGTGGCTACAGACATACCTGTGGCTACAGACATACCTGTGGCTACAGACATACCTGTGGCTACAGACCTGATGCTACAGACATACCTGTGGCTTCAGACCGACATGTGGCTTCAGACCGACATGTGGCTTCAGACCGACATGTGGCTTCAGACAGACCTGTGGCTACAGACATACCTGTGGCTACAGACCTGACGCTACAGATATACCTGTGGCTTCAGACAGACATGTGGCTACAGACGTACCTGTGGCTACAGACCTGTGGCTACAGACCTGTGGCTACAGACCTGACGCTTCAGACGGACATTTGGCTTCAGACGGACATTTGGCTTCAGACATACTTGTGGCTACAGACATACTTGTGGCTACAGACAGACATGTGGCTTCAGGCAGACATGTGGCTTCAGGCAGACATGTGGCTACAGTCAGACATGTGGCTACAGACCTGACGCTACAGACATACTTGTGGCTTTAGACAGACATGTGGCTTTAGACAGACATGTGGCTTTAGACAGACATGTGGCTTTAGACAGACATGTGGCTTTAGGCAGACATGTGGCTTTAGACAGACATGTGGCTTCAGACAGACATGTGGCTTCAGACAGACATGTGGCTACAGACCTGACGCTACAGACATACCTGTGGCTTCGGACAGACATGTGGCTACAGACAGACATGTGGCTACAGACAGACATGTGGCTACAGACCTGATGCTACAGACATACCTGTGGCTTCGTACAGACCTGTGGCTACAGACCTGTGGCTACAGACAAACGTGGCTACAGACAAACGTGGCTACAGACCTGACTCTTCAGACATACCTGTGGCTTCAGACAGATCTGTGGCTACAGACCTGACGCTTCAGACAGACATGTGGCTTCAGACAGACATGTGGCTACAGACATACCTGTGGCTACAGACATGTGTCTACAGACCTTACGCTTCAGACAGACATGTGGCTACAGACATATCTGTGGCTGCATACATACCTGTGGCTACAGACATGTGGCTACAGACGTGTGGCCACAGACCTGTAGCTGCTGTTAGGACTGAGGCGAAAGCAAGCGGCCTCACCGGTAGATGATCCATGTAGAGGACCACAATTTTGGCTCATGTTGCTAGGGATCAAAGATATGTACAGGTCTGTTAAAGGCATTTCAAACGCTATTGAGCCTGCGCATGCATGTGTGTGTGTGTATCCATGAACGACAGCAAAATGCAGTTTGAGACCGTTTATTGAATATAATAACCTAATTTATATCCACTATTTTCATCTAAGTTGGTGTGGGAGTTTTGGGTTTTCAACCACACTCACTAAGTGTTGAGTGTGCGACAATCTCAGAAAGCAAGAGGCCGTATGCGTATGCTCCCCGGTAGAGGTTGTATGCGTATGCTCCCCGGTAGAGGTTGTATGCGTATGCTCCCCGGTAGAGGTTGTATGCGTATGCTCCCCGGTAGAGGTTGTATGCGTATGCTCCCCGGTAGAGGCCGTATGCGTATGCTCCCCGGTAGAGGCCGTATGCGTATGCTCCCCGGTAGAGGTTGTATGCGTATGCTCCCCGGTAGAGGCCGTATGCGTATGCTCCCCGGTAGAGGTTGTATGCGTATGCTCTCCGGTAGAGGTTGTATGTGTATGCTCCCCGGTAGAGGTTGTATGCGTATGCTCCCCGGTAGACGCCGTATGCGTATGCTCCCCGGTAGAGGCCGTATGCGTATGCTCCCCACTAGAGGTTGTATGTGTATGCTCCCCGGTAGAGGTTGTATGCGTATTGTCCCCGGTAGAGGTTGTATGCTCCCCGGTAGAGGTTGTATGTGTATGCTCCCCGGTAGAGGATGTATGTGTATGCTCCCCGGTAGAGGTTGTATGCGTATGCTCCCCGGTAGAGGTTGTATGCGTATGCTCCCCGGTAGAGGTTGTATGCGTATGCTCCCCGGTAGAGGTTGTATGCGTATGCTCCCCGGTAGAGGTTGTATGCGTATGCTCCCCGGTAGAGGTTGTATGCGTATGCTCCCCGGTAGAGGTTGTATGCGTATGCTCCCCGGTAGACGCCGTATGCGTATGCTCCCCGGTAGAGGTTGTATGCGTATGCTCCCCGGTAGAGGTTGTATGCGTATGCTCCCCGGTAGACGCCGTATGCGTATGCTCCCCGGTAGAGGTTGTATGCGTATGCTCCCCCGTAGAGGTTGTATGCGTATGCTCCCCGGTAGAGGTTGTATGCGTATGCTCCCCGGTAGAGGCCGTATGCGTATGCTCCCCACTAGAGGTTGTATGTGTATGCTCCCCGGTAGAGGTTGTATGCGTATTGTCCCCGGTAGAGGTTGTATGCGTATTGTCCCCGGTAGAGGTTGTATGCGTATGCTCCCCGGTAGAGGTTGTATGCGTATGCTCCCCGGTAGAGGTTGTATGCGTATGCTCCCCGGTAGACGCCGTATGCGTATGCTCCCCGGTAGAGGTTGTATGCGTATGCTCCCCGGTAGAGGTTGTATGCGTATGCTTCCCGGTAGACGCCGTATGCGTATGCTCCCCGGTAGAGGTTGTATGCGTATGCTCCCTGGTAGAGGACGTATGCGTATGCTCCCCGGTAGAGGACGTATGCGTATGCTCCCCGGTAGACGTTGTATGCGTATGCTCCCCGGTAGACGTTGTATGCGTATGCTCCCCGGTAGAGGTTGTATGCGTATGCTTCCCGGTAGACGCCGTATGCGTATGCTCCCCGGTAGAGGTTGTATGCGTATGCTCCCCGGTAGAGGTTGTATGCGTATGCTCCCCGGTAGAGGTTGTATGCGTATGCTCCCTGGTAGAGGACGTATGCGTATGCTCCCCGGTAGAGGACGTATGCGTATGCTCCCCGGTAGACGTTGTATGCGTATGCTCCCCGGTAGAGGTTGTATGCGTATGCTCCCCGGTAGAGGTTGTATCCTTCGCTGTAGAGGCGGTATGCTACGTGCTAGATTCTGTACACGTCATCTATTGCTTCTGTCCATCCGGGGAGAGGGATCCTGTATGCTACCCTCTAGATGCTAGATGCTGTATGCTATGCAGTGGAAATGCTATGCAATAGATTTGCTAGAAGTCTTTTTATTCCTGTTGCCTATAACCCAACAAAGTAATGTAGTATAAAACAATTGAGGCTATGATTTAGCACTAGCTGTTTGGGTGACATTTTCTGATTGGAACAAGATACTGAAACATTTGATCAGCTTTCTTTTGAACCTGTGTTTATTAATTTAACACTGTAGGCGGTTGTGCATTGTGTAATTAAAACTACAGTCTGTCTAGGTATGCAATTTTAAATTCCCGCCTCCAGTCTTTCTTGCTCTTCTTAAACTTAACTCCTTACATTTCTAACTTACTTTATGTAATATAGAGCTTTACATAGTCTTTCACATGTTGTTTACCTTCTAAGAATATCCTCTCTCCTTGACTTCTGTTTCATCGTCTATTTATCTGCCTGTACCATCTTGTTTTTCAGGGGTGTTTTTTTTACGATATGTAAATCCCGTCTCATGTGTGTCTCCCCTCTGTTATGTGATCTAGATGTCTCGCTCTACCTCCACGTTCAGTTTGAGTGACTCCACCAAGAGCAGTGTTGTGGTGCAGCGCTCAAACTCTCTGGACCATCCTCCGCTCAGAGCCAGGGTCCCAGTCTGTATACGCACCCCCAGCAGCCCAGCCCCAAACCCTGCCCACAGCCCCCGCCCCGAGTTTAACGAAAGCCTCCGCCCCGTCTATTGCCTTAGTGCCCAAGAACCCAAGTCCATCCTTCATGCTCCATTATTGTCCCAACCAGCACCAGCTAATTCAGGCCCCTACTCCTCCCAACAGTCCACTTCAACTCGTTCCACCTCCACCTTGATTCCAGCTCTCCGAAACTCCATTCAGTTAAAAAACTCCCTACCTAAATCTAGCCACCCCGTGTCCAGACACCTACCCTCAGTTGGGTTCCAGACAAGGTTCCTGGCTCCTCCACTTGGTAATGTCAAAGGCAGGACCTTGTCTGAGTCATGCGGGGATCCCCAAGCCCCCTTGGACCCACCCAAGGCTGCCCTGACCAGTCCGCGCAGGGAGACTCTGCTCTGAACCTCAGTCCTGGAGTCTGACGTGAGCAAACTTATCACTGTGGTCTAGTTTTAACTCCGGGTGCACCAATACCATTTTCAATTTCATATTAATCCTCACCACCTGCTGATTACTCTGCGTTGGCCTTTTAACATCCAAATACCACAGGTGCATTTCTACTCCCAAATCAACTCCTTAAAAGCTGAGACCCTTCGACAGATATGGATCGGATTAATGACCGTCTGCTGTACAGCTGAACTCTGAACTCCAATAATTAGATGGGGGAGGGGGTGTAATGCTTCTCTCCACTTGAGTGTGTGCAGGGCAGAGATTTTAAGGGTTGATTTGGAATCGCTCTTCTCCTCTGAATCACCTGGGTTACTAACTGATGGTGGTGGCTGGGAATGTTCACGAGGTGGGTGCTATTAATTGTGGGCTGTACACAAAAGGCTGTAATGGAGCTGACTTAGTGTAGAGCTGGGACATAAAAGAGGCAGAAGCCTGCTTTCCCTCGGGGGGGGGGGGGGGCTACACTGTCGCATATAGAATATTTCATTTTACTGTCAGGTTTTAAACATGACTGTTTATTTCAGGGAAATCCATATTCATTATAAAGGGTCGGTCTGATTAATAACCATCCACTTAAAAAGTGTTACGAAGTTAAAGTCTCAGCAGCTTCTTCAGAAACAACTTGAGGGACTGGTGTTAGTTGGAGATGATATCAAGAGTACAGATGAAAACGTCACGGTATGCCGCTCCCCTCAGCCATCTAACCCGTTCCCAGTTAATTGGCCAGAGCTCTACCAGTCTGAAAGCTATTCATGCCTGTGACATGGGGTTCAAGCATACACCTAATGACAGTGTCATCTATTTGCAGATCATTAAACCATTTCACAATGAAACCATAAATAAGCCTTTTCATTCCAACGAACATAACGGTGAACGGTAAAAGGGTCATTGTGCTAGTGTTCAACTCAAGTTGTTGTGTTTGGCGAATAGGGGCAACGATGTCTGCAGTGTTCTCCCTCCAGTACGGAGCCAATTCCAATCACTAAATGGGCTGCAATGCATTCGCTCGGTGTGACAAATTGCGAGCTTTGTGTCTTCTTCTCTCGAGATGAACCACGTGTTTTGTGTGCGACGTTACTGTCTGTGCTGCTGCGTGCAACATTAAAACTATGTGTGTCAATGAGCAGCATAACATCTGAAATATGAGACGGACCTGGCAGTCATGGCCGATCAGCTGCCAATCTGTCGGATTTGGTCATAAACTGACACATGAAAGATTTCAGTCTGAAGACTCGAGACCCGAAGTTACGGGTTTACCAAAGTTGGGACCATTTTAGGACAATCCAGCCAATACTCTTTTAGTTTGGACCAAAGAACCCTTCAGACAGACAGACCCTCCCTTGAGCCATGTCATGAGCAGGAAGAATAATTTCTTCAATTGACTTGAATGTTGTAGATTGAGGCAAAGAAAATGGTCACAAACCCCCATTGTGTCCATCCATCAGGACGAGTCAAAGTCAGTCCAGACACATCCCCGTGTGTGTGTCTGTGTGTGTGTGTGAGTGAGAGAGTGTGATGTCAGTGTTGTGATCAGCTCCTATTAATCCGCTCCAATAAAACCCACATCTGGGTGAACCTCAGTGTTGGGAGCGAGAACACCTTTGCATGACGCTGGTAATATGTCAGTGGAGGCGTGGCCGATCTGTTGGTGTGTGTTTGAGTGTGTGCGCCGGCTGAGGTGAAAATTTAGACGCTTTTATGCCCACTCACACAAGTCAAGAGCGCATTAGCATGCCAGCGCGGTTCTGGCAGGTGTCTAAAGACCAGGACTACCCTGGACCTGGTCTCCCCTCCAAGTGGAAACCAGATCATTCAGCCCAGTGTTCTTGAAGCACTCTAGCACTTCTCTCTGAGGTGTAATCTGACCATTCATACACAGAGGGAGGGGAGGGGGGAGGGGGGTTGAAAGCTAGGTGGAAAGCTACTGAAGTGCGTTTGTTTTGGCAGAGGTTGCCCATCTTATTGAGTTCAGTGCCAAAGTTTGTCTTTGAAGGCAGAGAAACGCTAGTAACAGCATTTGTCTTTGTGCACTCTGTAATTAAAATGAGGCTGGAGCACATTAACAGACTAATTCTTCACACACACACTCAAAATTAAGGCCATATTAAATCCATTTACATGTTTTCCAGATTACATTGTATTTTATTTTTTTAAAGTTAACATTTTTCCCATTTCAGAAACAAATGTATATGCTGGATGACTCAAATTTGAGCAATTCAAAACATTTAATATTCAAAATGTTAGTAATATCACAGAAGAATGAATCAAATTCCGACTGATGGCAGTCGTGTGGATGTTGCTCAGGATTCTTAATTGAAACCCGGAGCCGGAGCGGCTTCTGTTCATGCAACCATTTCTATACACTGCGTCCACTTTTTGACGAATTCCACTGTTGAATTAATTTCCATTCTCAAAGTCTGACTCCATCCGTGTGTTCCACATGGTAGAGATTACAAGGTCCCACATGACACGCTGTGGCTTTTACTGGCAGGACTAATGGCTGCTGGTATGGAACTATATGGTAAATGGCTGAGTGAACACTTAACACACACACACACACACACACACTGGTGCTTTCTTCTTCCAAATATAACACCATGTCCTCCCGCTAACAGCTTATTCAAGGTTATCTAAAGGATACTTTAGTAAATCAAAACATATAGCCTCTATATCTTTTCAGTGTTTGCTTTCGGTTATTAAAACATACATTGTCCACCAAAGTCATTTCTGAGATCTGGAAACACCGTAACACTAATGAAATCTGATGGTGCAACAAACATGAGCAGCCAGACCACCGGATGTCATCACGGCCACTCTATGAAGCAAAAGTGCTGAAATATCGGTGTGGCATTTGTGTACAAACTAGTCCCATCCCATTCAAAGTGGATTGGCATTCAAACGCAGAGCTTTAGTGGACACGCAGCTTGGGAAGTACGTTCAGCTTTGTTTGTTCTGGCTGCTCATGTTTTTGTAGTCGCGATGTCACGGTCAAGTTTGAATCCACCCTGGTGATCCTTTAACCACACGGCTGGGTGCTTTCTCACCTCTCCTTCAATACCGCCGTATTTCTGTGTCTCATAGTCCGTCTGTTTTCTATCCGCAGGCCCGCCACTCCCCCTCCATGGTCAATCTGCCGTCCATGTTTGAGAGGAAGTACCACACATTCAGTCGTTCCACCACCCACCTCTTCTGAGACACCGCTGCCCCCGGGGACCGCCGGCCACCTCCCCGTCTTTCCGCCTCCTCTATAGTCGACTGCCGCTCAACAGAAAAGACCCGGCCGGACAGGTGCGCTGTCCTACGCGTAAGCTACCTGGTAATTACTGGAGCTCCTCTCTCACTTTTCAAATCCAGAGGAAAAATTGTGTTAAGCCACATTTGGAAAAGAAACCGCACTGAAGAATAGTCCAGCTCCTGTTGGAGTGCTTCGGGGCTGAAATGACAAACCAGTTGTTCATCAGCCCGATGCCCAACATATGACGCGTGCAGCTGAAACTGCTCCGTGTCCGTAGCTGACGACTCGCATCCGACAAACAGTTTGAAGCATCTCTCCCAAACATGCGCGCTGCTTGAAATGAGACTGTCACGAGGAGCTAGCTGGAGGAGCTAGCTGTAGGGCCTACCTGGAGGGGAGCTACCTGGAGGAGCTACCTGTAGGGGCTACCTGTAGGGGCTACCTGTAGGGGCTACCTGGTGGAGCTACCTGGAGGAGCCACCTGTAGGGGCTACCTGGAGGAGCTACCTGTAGGGGCTACCTGGAGGAGCTAACTGGAGGAGCTACCTGTAGGGGCTACCTGGAGGAGCTACCTGTAGGGGCTACCTGCTGGAGCTAACTGGACTGGTACTGCACCGTGCAGGGGCCCACATGTATGTAAGATCACCTCTGTGATGTAGCGCTTGCTCGGCCCGTAAACAATGAAGGATGCTCTGCTTTTTGTCGGGTAATGTTAATGGATTGTCTCGTCACGATTGATTTGTTTCTGTTGTTAATGTCCACGCACACACACACACACACACACACACACATTTAGTGTTAATACATTCAGCTTCCTGGTTGCTGACCGTCGCTGGACTTGGAGGAAGTAAATGCGCGTTTCCTTTGCGATGATCCGGTGTTTCTTTTGAACCCATGCAGGTGGTTGAGCTCTGGTGTTTGATGTTCCAGTGAAAGCCACCGTCTTTACTTTGCTCTGTGCGGGACCTTTATATTATTATAACTGACATGTAATGTTTTATTGTAATGGGGTGGACTTCATTTCACCTGATATAATAACTTCACTTCCTATGATTAACCCCACCGTCGACATTTACACTTGTGATAGTTTCCAGCTTTTATAAAGCTTCTGTTTTAACATGTGAGAGATTGAGTTGAATAAAAGCACTTGTGCTCTTGTTCCCTGTCCACCTTTTTAAGACCCTTTTTACAGCGTTTTAGAAGGGATGCTGCATCACTGTACATATTTATTATTGAAGAATACTTTTCTCTCTCGCTATTTATGGATTCCACTTTCATGTCTGTTTTTCCTCTGATTCAGTTTCATTGAGCGTCTTTTGTCTCCTGTTTCATCTCTATTAAATGCACTTAAACATGTAGATTGAAGCTGTTTTTATTTGTTACTCCGCTGTCTGCCTTTGATCACCAGTACATTGTACACACTGTATTCCTATTGGCTACTTGCACCACGTCCTTTGTGTTATATTAAATCATCGTATTTACTTTATGTGCCAGACTAAGGTTTGGTGCAAAGTTCAACCAAACACTCCACAAGGTTAATTTAATTGTAAGAACATGTTCATCTTGATCTTGTAAAAGCTGATCTTAAATCCGCCACTATGATCCTTCTTTGCCATCGCAGATATAATTGATAATCAACAGATTAAGCTTCTTCATTGGGCCTCAAAATGTTTGACTTGCCAACGTCTTGGAGCTTCCAGTAGAGTTTGGCCTGTTTGTGATTTGCAAAGCCTTTTGAAGCGAGCTCCTCATTGCTCCTCAGTTCTTGTCTGTACTTCTTGCTCATTTGATGCAGGAGTTGGTTTAGAAGTATCTGGATCCCCCAGACAAAAAGAAGTGCACTTCCCCAGTTTCCTAAATCAGAGCTGTTTTAAATTCACTTTTGAGCCGGCAGACTCACTGGGATCTTTTGAAGGGTGTAAACCCGGTCCACAAATACTGACGAGTGGGCAGAAGTGGATAACCAGCAGGTGTTTAGTTTCAGGTCAGGTTGTGACTGATGGATGAAAACAGTTTAAAGTGCTTGTATAACCTGTAACGGCGAGACCAGACACGCAGCCGTACCATGACGGCTCTCTCATACTCACAGATCCCCTATGGATCCCCCATTTATCGATCCTCTATGGATCCCTCATGGCTCCCCATTGATCGATCCCCTATGGATCCCTCATGGCTCCCCATTGATCGATCCCCTATGGATCCCCCATTGATCGATCCCCTATGGATCCCTCATGGCTCCCCATTGATCGATCCCCTATGGATCCCCCATTGATCGATCCCCTATGGATCCCCCATTGATCGATCCACTATGAATCCCTCATGGATCCCCCATTGATCGATCCCCTATGAATCCCTCATGGATCCCCTATGAATCCCTCATGGATCCCCCATTGATCGATCCCCTATGGATCCCTCATGGATCCCCCATTGATAGATCCCGTATGGATCCCTCCAGGATGATGTACAGACCAGCAGCGCTTTACCAAACTTGACTATCAGTGGCTATTAGTGTTGGATCTCATGTTCGATTTGTCCCGTGCTCTAACGGAACAAGACTTTACATTTAGTTTCAGAAAGTGTCCATATTATGTTATTTATATATACATATATAGTTTATAGTGTTTTATGTTTAGTTTGATTCTTATCTGATGTATTGGTTGTCTCACTTTGTTCCGAGCCAATGAGAATTTGATAATGAAGCTGAAAGTCATACGTCTCTCTGGCCCAATGCCAACATCTTAAACCCTGAACTGAAGTCACCTGCTCAAAGTTTGAGTGAGAGGCTGTCGTAGCTTGAAATAGTATGAATACGGATGGGACAGCACTTTGTTGCAACATAGCACGTTACCATGACAACATCAACACATTGGATGGCTTCTGCCTCACGAGATGAGAGGTAACTGTCAAATAGTCTATTTTCTCATTTACATCTCAACAGCGTCAAGTACAAAATGAAAATAAATGGTTGATGAAAGCTTTGTGAACGAGGTAAATCCCTCAGGAAAAGTCTTCAGAAAAGCAGACTTAAGGGGAGGGTTCATAAAGGGCTCAAAATGTCTGCAACAGAGCCCTCAAACCCTCGAGGATTTGAAGCTTCTCATAGAGACTGAGACGGGGCCTCCCAGACTGCTAGAAGCTTCTCATAGAGACTGAGACGGGGCCTCCCAGACTGCTAGAAGCTTCTCATAGAGACTGAGACGGGGCCTCCCAGACTGCTAGAAGCTTCTCATAGAGACTGAGATGGGGCCTCAGACTGCTAGAAGCTTCTCATAGTGGAGACTGAGACGGGCCCCCACAGACTGCTGGTTTACCTCTTCAGGATCCTCAAAGGGATGCGGTGATGGCATAAAGACCCAAAACGTCTCAAGAAATATAGATCAGGCCTGCCAGAAAAAGACCAGCTGCCACAAAGTGTTAAACTACACATGTTAAAGGCAGACCGCAGTGTTGTGTTATTAATGTTCATGAAGCTGAATGAGTATGAAATCAAATATTACAGAATACAAAAGTGTCTCTCTGAACTCTGACACCACTAAAAGGGGTCAAAAGCTATAATTTAAGAAGTGCTTTATTTCTGCACGGTGCGTTCCTTCGGCGTGTGCCCTCCTGCCCTCAGCTTAACCATAATCACATTAGCTCCCCCCGAGTCGGCTGACTTCCCCTCACTGAGTCAAGGTGCGTTTTCAATGGGGAGCCTTTAAATTGAGCCACCTCGGTATTTCAGTCACGGCGGCGGGCCGGGAAGGGAGAGGTGCGCCTGTTTTGTCCTCTTCACATGCAACCTCTTCAAAGCATTAGGAGATAATCTGTAAATAATAAAGCGCGGGACGCGCCGGGCTGCCAGCGAGCAACCGGGGTGGAGTGCCATGCGGGCCCGAGGCGAGGCGAGACTGGGGAATAGCCACAATGAAAAGGCACCACTTCACGGAGGACACTCGCTCTTTTCATATTTGCCTTTGCCTTCACTTCAAAGTGCCTCTGACTGGCTGTTTAGGGGTGAAACGAAAAGGGAGAACGGGCTAAAAGGAGGCGGGGGAGGGGGGAGGGTGGGGGCTGGAGTGGTCGAGGTCTGCCGGCTCCAAGCTGCCAGCAGGAAGGACACAGTCCCAGATCAAGGTGAAGACGACACTTCATATCCGGACCGTCTTACTAAATACTGTAATTGAGGACGAGGTCTTCGTGCAAACAAAGCTCTTTGCATGAACGTGAGATAAATAGAGTTCCTCTCTCACGGATTACACGGGAGACGGCAGTAGAAAGACGGAGCCGCTTGACTTTGAAATCCCTCCGTGGAAAGTGAGGGTGTGGAGATTGGACCGTTCATGTAAAGGAGTTCTCTGCCGTGAGAGAAGTTTTCATATTAAGTGAAAGTTTCTCTTATTTAACCATGACCCAAAACTTTAAGCAAATGTGTTTTTTTTTTTTCCAGACGAGCACTCCTCCTGTAACCTTGAGAGCAGAGGCGTGTTCTCCCCGAAGCCAAGGAGGGCCATACTTTCAGTATTAATCGAGCTCCACTCATCATTTTAAAGCCATTCCGTGTTGACGTTTATGTGATTACACCATGTTTCATATGACTCAGATGTTTGGAGAGAAAATCTATGAGCAAGTGTTGTGGTTATGAACATTCACCGTCAGGTCATTTGTCATTTATCAAACTAGCACCAAAGTGAGACCTTTTCGAAGCTCACACATTGTATTGGCCACACAACAGTAAAATATCCGTCTGGGTTGCCATGTGTGGCAAATGTTCCTCCGTTTGTTTGGTGAAAGTGAGCGTTGCACTTGTACAGATGAGGTAAAGGATGCACTAAAGGATGACCTCATCCTTTTAGCACAGCGGTGCTCCGTAATAATGTCAGGATTCAAGGATGCACAACACAAACATTTCCAACACAACAAACACGTGGCAAACGAAACGAAACAAATTCCTGTAGTTATTTATTTTATTAACTCATCATAAGGAATGCAAACCGATGGTTTTAGCATCTTCACATAAAAAATTCAGGTAACCATTGTCCATAACCTCTGACTATGTTTGAGGTCCAAGCATCGTGATGTAAACACAGAGTCCAGCTCCTCTGGTCCCCCCAGAGTCCTGATCTCTGTCCTGCGGTCCGCCCTTCAAGTGCAGCTGGACCACGATGGATCCAGGTCTCTGTGAAAAAGCAGCGCGAGGTCTTTCATCCATCTTGTTTTCCTTCGACCGGTCATCAGACAGCCTGGAGCATGCTGGGTAGTGGAGTAGCCTCAGGTCCTAGCTGCGTTAGCTTAGCTTCCATCTGGGCTCTCCTCCCTGGGGCAGTCTGGTGGCGTTTGGCCCAGTAGGTCTGGCTGGTTGCTCGTTGGTGGGCGCTGATCGCCTCACGCTTCCTTTTCGAATGTTGATGATCATAGTGGTGAACACGAAAAATATAAACAAATAAAAACAAAGATGTTCATGGGAGCTACCGGCCAAAGCATGTTCATGCGCTGCCGGTGCCATGGTGTGCCAGTGTTGGACACGATAAAAGTTTGACCTGATGATGGTGCTAAATGAAACATCAAAGAAACACCAACAAGTATGGCAATCTTTCAAACTCTGGTGTTACAGCAGCACATCAATGCCCGTGTTCAACAGTCAGACAAGGTTCTACTGTCTGCGTGTACGCCTACTTTGTTCCATAAATGTGTCTCATAAGTTGGAAAGTAAGCAATTCTATTTCAACTTTTAAAAGTCTCATTTTCATTTTTGGCACTTTTCATTTGCTCCCAGAATTTCAGATTGAAGTGTCTCTCTAGCCCTGTGGTCTATAACTACACTTTGGAAACAGGTGATCCGGGTTCGTATCCCAGCTGGGACTACTTTCTTTGGGGTCGGCCCGTAACCACAAGGTAGCCGGTTCGATCCCCGCTCTCCCCATAAGTTAAGTGTCCTTGAGCAAGACACCCCAGTTGCTTCACTGCAGCCCACTGCTCCTTAATAACTAAGGATGAATTTCCAACGGGGGTTTCAATGAAAGTGTACATTTAATTTATTTTCTATAATAATAATATCTCAGGTAACCCAACTATGACTAGAAATGAAAATACACCGATTTCTTTTATTTTCCCTTTTTGCAGTCCATAAATACAACATATTTTAATAATAATGTAAATTATATACATATATGCAAAAACTAAAACAATTGAATATGTTATGTGGTAAACTGGTAAGTTACGCACCGTGGAGGAATTAAATAGTCAGAGAGAGATTTTTACAAAACCTTCATTTTACATAAAACAATACGAACAAACAGACACATTGTAATGACATTAACTAAATAAAACAACAAATAAATCCTCAACACCATCAGTGTCCCTGGAAGGTGGTCCTGAGACTCCATCCAGTTTAAAGTCTCTGTGGAGTCGGGAGCTTCCTCTTCTTCACCTCCTGCAGCATCTCCTCCACGTCCTCGTCCTCCGAGCAGGGAAGCCACCGCCAACACGCATCCCAGTCCAGGACCGGCTACCTCCATCCGCCTCCTCAGGGTCACCCTGCTGGGCCCCACCCGTCTCCCCCTGTCCTCCCTGCTCCTCCTGCCGGTCCCCTCCGACCCCCTCAGGACCCTTCTGGTTCTGTCCCTCAGCAGCCGCTTCACTAGAAGCGTCCCGCTCAGCTGACCTCTTACTTGGGCAGTCCCTGGCCTGATGCCCCTCTCGTCCACACCTGAAACACTTCCCGTTTCCAGAGGTCACGTACAACACAGACAAAGTCTCCTCACTCCTGTTAATCAGGACCATGAGGAGCTGCCTCCTGTGAGACACCACGTGCTTCTGCAGGGGAGACCTGCACCCCGAGGAGACCTTCCTCACCCCAGACACCACCTGCCCGTGTCTCGCCAGCTCACTGAGCAAAACCTCGTCCCTAATAAACGGGGGCATGTTGTCCACCGTGACCCTGACCGCCGGTGTTACCAGCGGCAGAACCGGCACCACCGTGTCTTTCACCACGATGCCTTTTGCCGCCACTAGGCTCACCTTCTCCACGCTGTCGAGGAAAATCACGACCGCGCTGTTCATGCGGGCGGCGGACTTCACGCTGCCGTGACCCACCACCCGCCCCACCGCCAGACTACAGTCCTCCAACCCGTACACCGTGTCTCCGCGTCAACCAGCTGAGATCCATGACACCGTGCTAGCACGCCGTGCTATAGTCCACTGGGAGGGGCTCCCGGTGGACTATAGCTGACCTTCAGAACATCAATAGGCTCTATGGAGAACAGTGCTCCGCTGGATATTGACCAGCACTGATCTGCCATCAGTGTTTCTCTTCTCCCCTTTTGCAACCTTTTATTTCCTAATTAGTCAATGAGCGCCTCCTTCATTTTTCTAACAGCTGGATTCTGGATGCTCTCCCCACTTGCAGCTGCCAAAAATGGCGTCAAGTTAAATGAACCATTAAAGTGTTAAATGGAACCGATCTTCTACGATAGCCCTGTTGCCAAGGTGAGATGTTTACAGAGAACATTCTCTGTCCACATTCTGATCTGAATAGCTTTGTGCTGAAGTCAGCATGTCAGTCACAAACCAATGCATCCAGTGGTGGACTCTCCAGTGGTGTCTGTCTGAGGGGAAGAAATCAAAAATCTCATTAACCCATCGTCAGCATTGGGCTGTTGGAAAGCGCCCGGAGAGAACCTCGGGGGTCCGTGTCTCGCTCAGGGACACTTGGACATGTGGACAGTAGAAGGGTTGTGTGGTTAAAGGACGGCCCGCTCCCCCCACTGAGCTACCCCTGACAATACATTCTATAAAAGTGTGTCGTTATTACTTGCATGGTTTTACTCATTCACCTTGTGGGTTTGTTACATTTAAGTTTTTTATTTCCAAATTAAGAAATATTGCCTCATCAGTCTACATTCTGCCTGTTATTATTTTTAAGTGTCACATGTGTTCCATTCGCAAACTGGACGTCTGCAATGTCCCATGCTCTGATATTGTGAATGAAGAGTAGTTCATTATCAGTTTTTGAGTCATTAGTGAACATGAAATGGATCTGAAACTGAGGAATGAATTATTGTCCAGCTCTTCTTAGCTATCAGTATATGTTATCAATAATGTGAACAAGATCAATCATAAGCACCTCATGTATGAAAAGCAAGAAAAGCTGAAAACCACAACCCAAGTCTGATGTGAATAGATCAATGTCTGTCTGAAATAATACTCGATGGAACTCAGATCAGATAGCTCATGGTGATAGCAGACTGGTCTGGAGACTGGAGGTTGTGGGATCCATATTCATGTGAATGTCCCTCAACCACAAGAGGAATGGGGTGAGGAAACATTGTCATCCTCAGTTCTGGTCCAGAAACTCTGCACCTCTGAAGAGGAGAGGTTTGGTTCTCAAAGTCCCGTTATTGACCCATTGCAGGGAGACACCAGATCACATCATTAGCTTAGCCTAGAAAATAAATAATTAAAGAAAACAATTCATCCAGGTCCATAAGAATATCAACTTTACATAAATGTACAATCAGCTCTCTCTCCGTCCACACTGCCAGTACTCTGGTTCCTGCGTGTCAGCCAAATGGCCAACTTTAGAGTGCCAGAAAGAAAGTATGCTGTCTGCTTTTCAACGGGCAGCTTGTACGGAGACCACCAGCTGGCTTTAGGGGAAACATCTGGACCAAAGAACTCAGTCCACCTCCACTATTTCATCCCTGCCAAAGGCCGCAAGTTCACAACTTTGACACAGGTGTGGTAGATTACTTTTGTACCCGTGTCCCGAAACTAGTCCAGGTGAGGGGTTGTCAATGTGGACAGCTCACTTTCTCCTTCCTGCCATCCCCCTACAGAGAGACATAGACAGAGAGGGGAAACAGTACTCAAAGCCATCGTACCACTGGTCTCACAGAGCTCGGTTCATGGCGAACTCTCTCTGGGCAATCGACAGGGCGGCACAGACTTCCTCCACCACTTTGTTGATCAGGTGATGTTGATGCTCAGTGCGTCCACCGGTGTTTCCGTCATCTTCATCAGTTGTAAAGCAGCCCTTGAGCTGTCCTGAGTCTAAAGGAGGCCATTTTGGACTGGAAGTCAATCAGTTTGTGCCCCCCTTCATCAACAGGCAGGTACATAGCTGCTGCCCAGACCAGAAAAGGTCAACTATGGCTCTCTGGATGTTCTCCATCAGGCCTCTCGTGGCATCAGAGCAGTAAGTTTGTGCCAAAGAGTCAAGTAGACTAAGTTATTGGCAACCATAACTCTTCCCCTATACGACAACTGGGGTAGCAACCATTTCTATTTAGACAACCGAGCGCACACATCCTCCTTCACTCCCTCCCAGTTCTTTGCTTGAAAGAAAAAAAACTTTCAGCCCCTCGTTCCCCGACTCAAGTCCACCAAGCAGACTGGCCGATCCCTCTACTGTCCAACCAACAAGGTTTCACTCTTAGCCCAGTTCACCCATGCAGATGAGGCCTTTTCCTAAGAAGACAATGTTTCCTGCAAACAATGAACGCCCTCCTGACTGGAGACAAAAACACACACATCATGATCCTGTGACACAACACCAACGTTTACAGTATAATTCCTGCACAAATCTTAAATGTCTCTCAACAATATTAAATTACATTATATCCTATAATTTTGTATGCGTAATTGGCAGTACCTTCAATAATTATTTATTTCTACCAACATGGCATGTTGTGTGTCATATGGTGCTGAATTAATCTAGTAATCACAGTGCTATTATGAAATCGGTTACAGACTAGTTTCATTATTGAAATGTATTTGTTTCTTAAACTCTTCAATCCTACACTAACTGTTATAATATAAAAAGGCATTATCAGCTGCTGCCCTCTAGCCCATCAGCCACTATCTTTTTCATGTTGTGTCACAGTCCCCCCAGCATAACAGTGTGGGTATGTACAAACCTCTCCCTCACCTTTGTTGGTTTTAATGCACTTATTAGGATGGTAAAGTTTACTTAATTACTTTATTATTATTAGTTCGTAGCGTTTGGTGACACCACATGAAACCAGCATAACCATACACCAATTTATCCCTGAAACCTGACAAGAGTAAAGTTTTAACCAAGGTCCAACAGCAGCCATGGGGGTTGTAAGGATCATTCTTTACAATTTCCTGCAGAGTATTATTTCCCATCCATTATTAAATGCATATTTAATCTGTCGAAATTCTTTACTGACTATCATCAATCTCTGTTCCGACATCTTCCTTTCCTTCTCTCAGTCTAAGATGACTGAAAGGTGCATATTGGTAATTTTTGTTCTGAACCCTTAGAAAAAAATAATAATGAAGCCAATAATTAGAAAGTAATATATTACAGGGGACAATGACACACTAAGTGCTGGATTTATATTGATTTTGATTCTGTAATTTTATTTTGCCCGTTTATGAAAACAAACAAAGAACAGTAGCCTGTTAAGTGTTTTGCTCAAGGACACATCGTCATGGGCTAGCAGAGCCGGGTATCAAACCACCGATTCTCTGATTGAAGGACGGACCTGCTAACCACTTAACTATAGTAAAGAACAGTAGTCTGTGGTTAAAGAACAGTAGTAGTCTGTGGTTAAAGAACAGTAGTCTGTGGTTAAAGAACAGTAGTAGTCTGTGGTTAAAGAACAGTAGTCTGTGGTTAAAGAACAGTAGTAGTCTGTGGTTAAAGAACAGTAGTCTGTGGTTAAAGAACAGTAGTAGTCTGTGGTTAAAGAGCAGTAGTAGTCTGTGGTTAAAGAACAGTAGTATGTGGTTAAAGAACAGTAGTCTGTGGTTAAAGAACAGTAGTAGTCTGTGGTTAAAGAACAGTAGTAGTCTGTGGTTAAAGAACAGTAGTCTGTGGTTAAAGAACAGTAGTAGTCTGTGGTTAAAGAACAGTAGTATGTGGTTAAAGAGCAGTAGTAGTCTGTGGTTAAAGAACAGTAGTATGTGGTTAAAGAACAGTAGTCTGTGGTTAAAGAACAGTAGTCTGTGGTTAAAGAGCAGTAGTAGTCTGTGGTTAAAGAACAGTAGTAGTCTGTGGTTAAAGAACAGTAGTCTGTGGTTAAAGAGCAGTAGTAGTCTGTGGTTAAAGAACAGTAGTATGTGGTTAAAGAACAGTAGTCTGTGGTTAAAGAACAGTAGTCTGTGGTTAAAGAACAGTAGTAGTCTGTGGTTAAAGAACAGTAGTCTGTGGTTAAAGAACAGTAGTAGTCTGTGGTTAAATAACAGTAGTAGTCTGTGGTTAAAGAACAGTAGTCTGTGGTTAAAGAACAGTAGTATGTGGTTAAAGAACAGTAGTCTGGTTAAAGAACAGTAGTCTGTGGTTAAAGAACAGTAGTCTGTGGTTAAAGAACAGTAGTAGTCTGTGGTTAAAGAACAGTAGTCTGTGGTTAAAGAACAGTAGTCTGTGGTTAAAGAACAGTAGTCCATGGTTAAAGAACAGTAGTCTGTGGTTAAAGAACAGTAGTCCATGGTTAAAGAACAGTAGTAGTCTGTGGTTAAAGAACAGTAGTCTGTGGTTAAAGAACAGTAGTAGTCTGTGGTTAAAGAACAGTAGTCTGTGGTTAAAGAACAGTAGTCCATGGTTAAAGAACAGTAGTAGTCTGTGGTTAAAGAACAGTAGTCTGTGGTTAAAGCACAGTAGTAGTCTGTGGTTAAAGAACAGTAGTCTGTGGTTAAAGAACAGTAGTATGTGGTTGAAGAACAGTAGTCTGGTTAAAGAACAGTAGTATGTGGTTAAAGAGCAGTAGTAGTCTGTGGTTAAAGAACAGTAGTAGTCTGTGGTTAAAGAACAGTAGTAGTCTGTGGTTAAAGAACAGTAGTCTTTGGTTAAAGAACAGTAGTAGTCTGTGGTTAAAGAACAGTAGTAGTCTGTGGTTAAATAACAGTAGTCTGTGGTTAAAGAACAGTAGTCTGTGGTTAAAGAGCAGTAGTAGTATGTGGTTAAAGAACAGTAATAGTCTGTGGTTAAAGAACAGTAGTAGTCTGTGGTTAAAGAACAGTAGTCTGTGGTTAAAGAACAGTAGTAGTCTGTGGTTAAAGAACAGTAGTCTGTGGTTAAAGAACAGTAGTCCATGGTTAAAGAACAGTAGTAGTCTGTGGTTAAAGAACAGTAGTCTGTGGTTAAAGAACAGTAGTAGTCTGTGGTTAAAGAACAGTAGTAGTCTGTGGTTAAAGTACAGTAATAGTCTGTGGTTAAAGAACAGTAGTAGTCTGTGGTTAAAGAACAGTAATAGTCTGTGGTTAAAGAGCAGTAGTAGTCTGTGGTTAAAGAACAGTAGTCTGTGGTTAAAGAACAGTAGTAGTCTGTGGTTAAAGAACAGTAGTAGTCTGTGGTTAAAGAGCAGTAGTAGTCTGTGGTTAAAGAACAGTAGTCTGTGGTTAAAGAACAGTAGTCTGTGGTTAAAGAGCAGTAGTAGTCTGTGGTTAAAGAACAGTAGTCTGTGGTTAAAGAGCAGTAGTAGTCTGTGGTTAAAGAACAGTAGTCTGTGGTTAAAGAACAGTAGGATAGCTGCTGTTTGTTTTGTCAAACTAACCTGTGTATTAGGAACAATCCCCATGTGTACACTGAATACTCTTTTCTCTAAGTTGCCATTTTCATACCAGTTCAATCATCAGGCCTATTTGAATCCAAAAAGTACAGGCAACCCCTGCACACCTGCCCACGCTAGAAGATGATTTACAGCTTGTGTTGATAATTGTTTTGGGCTCAACTGATGCTTCTATACAGGGGTGCGTACAATAACTCGTCAACACACCAACGTCACTCTGGGTGGGCGGCATTTGAACAGCAAATTCTCCTCGAACGGTGAAGCATTGTCACAACAACGCTGCAGCTCCTAAATCAATTAATGGATGCATTGTGTTAGCAGCTGCCAGGTTTCTCCCAGGACTTATGGGGGGTATTGTCTGTCTAGGCCCTGTAATGAGGCCCAGATGAATGAACATGGATGAGAACTTAATTAGGACACACTTCCATTTTTCTCTGCCTCTGTCAGTCGCTCACAGCACTCTATCAACGGGTTTCTTTTACAGTTTCGTCATTGCTTTGAATTAATCTTCTGGCACAAGTGATGAGCCGGCAGAGACAGACACTGGACAGTTACCGGACCTTCACAGCAAGACGGAGGCGGAGAAGAGGACGAGGAGAGAGACATCAGCGAATGGCTGTGGATCAATGTCTCAAATGGAGAAACATGGCTGTGTGGCACCAGGGGGTTCCAGCTCCGTATGAGTCCTTAAACAGGTGAGAAACACTATCGACGTCTGGCTAAGCTGAGTGTTTACTCTGTACAGAGGACTTCAAAGGCAGAGAGAAGCTAAGGTTATTTACATGTTTTACCATAGTAATGATAGGGCGAGGGCATTTAATTTTTTTCTTTTATTCCGTCACTTTGCGCGTGCAAATATAAACTGTTGTTCTTGCATGTTCTTCATGATAAGCTCCGTGCTCAGGGGAGATTTCAAAACACAACCCTTCCCGTTCCATTCATCAATAAATCCCTCTTTCAAGTTGGCTGCAAACAGACCTAAATGAATTACCAACAACATGGAGGTTCCTGTGTTTCCCTCTTGCCCTGGAACACAGGCTGTGTTTAAAAGAAGGCTGCGCCGCGAGGCCGGAGCTTAATGTGTGTGACATTAGTTTCATAGAGCCAGAGCGGAGCTTGACCAGGTCCTGTTACAGGCCAAAATGATTGACGGCCGTTGGTTCAAAACAACAATGGCGGCTCTCCGTTGAGGTTACCATAGATGCTGCTTTAGCATTGTACATATCAGAACTAAAAGAACAAAAGTGCTTTTGTTAAAAGTGCTTGCCCAATTCCATCAGTCTCCAATGACGGCTTCTCAGATGAATCTGTGGAACAAACCATCTGGCGGGTCATGTTAATAACGATTCGTCATTATGCAGATTTAATATTTTACACTGAACCAGACAACGCTGGCATAAAGCGAGCAGTTGTCCCAGTTGTCCCAGCTGTTCCAGTTGTCCCAGTTGTCCCAGTTGTCCCAGCTGTCCCAGTTGTCCCAGCTGTACCAGTTGTCCCAGTTGTCCCAGTTGTCCCAGCTGTACCAGTTGTCCCAGTTGTCCCAGTTGTCCCAGCTGTCCCAGTTGTCCCAGTTGTCCCAGTTGTTCCAGTTGTCCTTGTCCCAGCTGTCCCAGTTGTCCCAGCTGTCCCACTTGTCCCAGTTGTCCCAGCTGTACCAGTTGTCCCAGCTGTCCCAGTTGTCCCAGTTGTCCCAGCTGTACCAGTTGTACCAGTTGTCCCAGCTGTCCCAGTTGAGCCGTCTCTGTTACTTCCACCGCTGCCCGCTTAAAGGTGGAACAACCACAAGCTCAGTTCCCCCATTGCAGGTTTGTACCTGTTATACAGAACGGCAAGGCAGAATAACTAAAATACTAAAGAGGCGGAAGTCACTTGACAGACCGTCCACGTTATTATTGTTATTACACGCTCCAGTTCCCCGTCAGGTAAACACTGTTACCTCTGTGTGGCACGGCCATTGGAAGCGCCCATGTGATTTACTGGAGTGGAAGTGGAATTCAACCTACTGGTTACACATTTGACGAGAGCAATACACTGGGAGGAAGAGATGCAGAATGCCCAGAGGGGGCGCTGTGAACACAGAGGTAACCGGTGTCTATTTCCATAAGCTGGCTGTGCCGGGTGAATACAGCGCGCAGTGTGCGAGCTCAGATGCTAGGCTGAGTATTTACTGCAGGTTAGAGGTTCTTAAGCAGCTCAATGTGTGATTCCAATGACAAGTGAAAGCAGAGGATCTCTGCTTGAAGAAAGGAGAAAAGCCTCCTATGGTTAATTATGATAATAATATTCTTTTTTAATATTTATTTAACAAGCCAAACCTGTTGGGAACGGGGGGCTTATCTTTGATAATGGATCTCATGCAGGAAGCGTTATACTGACGCATGTGCCAGAGTATCTGCACACGGCACAGCCCCCTCCCAATACACCTCCAATGAGGGACCAAGTGGGAGTCATCATTCAGCACCCTGGTAGGAGCCCATTGGAGGGTTGAGAACATTCGGTGCCTGTGAAGTTATCTTCTCTTAAAATAAAACTTTCAAAAATATTTTTGGGAAGAGAATGTTGCTGCATTAGGCCCACAGTGTTTTATTAATATATTTCTCATATGTAAAACCTAATCTGTAAAGTAGCCCTCGATATTTGTCAGATAAATATAGTGAAGTGGAAGTACAATAGCAATACTCCAGTTGAATACACATAACTCAAAATTCTACTTCAGTACAGTTTTGAGTGTCTTTTATATTCCTTATTTCCACGGTTTAAAAGACTAAATTCTAAATAAAATCAAGATCTTTTGATGTTGATGTATTTGGATTCAGATTCAAGTTCAAGTCATCACAGCACAGCCATCCAGCTCTAAGAATCATAGACCGTTCAGTTCAGTTCAATTCTCTTTTAAATGTCTTCGTCCATTATTCACCAATAGCTTTGTAACAAAATAATCACATTATAGTCATAACTTTCATTGAGTGTTTTTGTTACGCAATTTCCTCTTGATTTGTTAGCTATTGTGCTAACCACGATTGTTCATCAAAAACAATGTTCGTGTTTGGCTTTTTCTGAATATTGCAGGGAGTAATGGGACAGTGAGCTGTTAGATGAAGACTCGTCAATAAGGGAAGCAACTTTTCTGTTTCCTGCTGCTTCGTGAAACATAAATCAACCATCATTGTAGACTGACATCTTTATTCTAATGTGAGCTATAAAGGAAGGCATCAGTTGGTCTCAAGGCGTGTTTGCTGTAGTATTAAACTGCACTGTTGCCATGGTAACCACATGTGTCTCCAAATGTTTTTAATGATTTTATTTTATGGAAACAGACATACTGGTTTATTAGCTAGGTAGAGAGCAGGTATTTATTTCCATGACAAAGCCCCACATCAGTAATTTGACTGGCCCACCTTTGTGCACAGAACGTTGTGATCGGGACGCTCAAACGCAGCTTCAAGGTTCCCAAGGTTACACCCTTGAGAACCTTTCCAGAATGCATCTCACTGCTCGCAGCCCTTCTCCTGTTCGAAGCACAGAGCTGATGCAAGAGGCAGACTGCAGCTTCAGAGGATGGCACCGTCAACCTGATCAAGTGCACTGACACATCAGACGGGGTTAAAGGAAGACAAGAGTGACACAGCGCGAGTGAGTGTGTGTGTCTGCTTTTCATATGTGTGTGTGTGTGTGTCTGCTTTTCATGTGTGTGTGTGTGTGTGTGTGTGTGTGTGCATTTGAGGCGCTGTGCTGTCAACCCAGAAGTGATACGATCTCTGGGTTTGGTGTGTGTTTGCTTTCATGAGTCATTTCTTTAGCATTCAGTGCAAGTGCTGACACACACACACACACACACACACTGGTCACCTTTCTCTCCCTCTACACACTCATGTAGTGTTTTACCTTTCCACCTGAACCTATCAACAAACACACACACCAAATCCTCTCATTGCCCCTTCAACACAAACGTACAACCTTTCTGTCCGTCTTCCACTTCCAAACACACACACACACACACACACGCTCACAGATTCACTCACTCGCATACTGCTCAGCTTCGGCGGAGAAGTGTGAAAAGGTCAGCGCGCTCAGGAAGCGTCGCTGCTGCTGATGAAAGTGGAAAGGCAGCGGATGAAGTGACCTGTTATTGGCTCAGTGCTGCAGCTCCAGATGAGCTCTAAACTGATGGGGCATCTGCTTCTAATTTCGCTGTTTGATGTAAATCACACAACACACTGTTTTCTCAATTGCTCCTCAACTGTTCTCATCCGCACTGTGGGAGGATCCCTGAATGTGAACGTGGATGTTTGGACCAATATAAGAGACCAGTATTGTGCTGTTATCAAGGCTGAAGGTCTAACAGCCAGCTGGTGGCGGTGATAAGATGCCATTTTCTTTACAGCTTTATCGACAGAGGGGCTGAATGTCAAACCCGTCTTCACGTGGGGCAACAGGAAATAGCTAGTGTTAATCTCTTTGCCCCAAGGATGGTATTGTAGGAAAGAGTATGAAGTGGCCACACATTCATACCTCCCCGATATGGGGATAATGGCCCACGTTTTCACACAGTCTGCCCTGGAAGCCATTCATGGTGCTGCACCTGGTTGCACAAGTCACAAATAGTTATGTAACAAATGACAAAAGAGAGCTAACAAAATGTCACTTTATAGCCACAAAACTGCTCAAGTATTAATCCATCTTTTAAAAAGCACTTGTCTTTGTTTGTTAATCATGACCAGATGTTTCCGTGAGACCGGAGCGCTCCTGTCTGGCGTCTGTGCTGCTCAAGCTGTCGCTGCCACCATTCTCCTGAGAAGATGATGCATGACGTTCACCAATAAACTACTGTGGAAACCACTTATAGTGATCACGTCAGTCGGGGTCAAATTGATCACTGTAAGCAGATGATTATTATAACAGAATTTGTTTTAGATTGTCTGTATTAGTATATGTATAACATGGATACAAAGTTATGAAACGACAGCTTCAATATTCTGTTCCCTCAGCAGTGACCCACTTGGGGTGAGGCGAGGCTGGTTTTGGTCCGGCTCCAGTGGAGCCGGACCAAACCAGCCTCGCCTCACCCCAAGTGGGTGCAGATGAACGGTGGCCTTTGCCGAGGCTCCTCGCTCGCTTACCCGCCCAGCGGCGTGGACGGAGACGGGCGCCGTCCACCTGCATTAGCCGCCTGCACTGCGCTCACGCAGAGATGGTTGAGGATCGTCAGCGTTTCACTCCGATGGCGTCTTGTCAGCAGGCGCCATCAGGCACCATCGGGCGCCATCAGGCACCATCGGGCGCCATCGGGCACCATCAGGCACCATCGGGCGCCATCAGGCACCATCAGGCACCATCGGGCGCCATCGGGCACCATCGGGCGCCATCGGGCACCATCGGGCACCATCAGGCACCATCGGGCACCATCAGGCACCATCAGGCACCATCGGGCACCATCGGGCACCATCGGGCGCCATCGGGCACCATCGGGCACCATCAGGCACCATCGGGCGCCATCGGGCACCATCAATCCACATCAGGAGCTTTCCCCATGCGCATCCGTTTTGAAAGAAAATGACTTTGTTTTAAAAATATGAATCCAACGTGTAACTAATGTCAAAGATGCTAAATATTAGGGCTAGCGTGAGTCAATGTGTTACTATCTATTTACTTTTTTTTTTTGGGATGTGTGTTTTATGTTTTTACGTGTTGAATAATTAAAATGCATACTTACGTAAAAGCTGTTGTTTACTTTCCAGATTCATTTTGAATTGTGATATTAGACTATTAGTATTTGTTAGTAATTACTATTGGTATTGAGTAGATTAGAATACTTCATATAATACGATACGTATCGCGATACACATGATACAATATATCGCAAGATATTAAGATACGATACATATTGTAGTATATTGCAATACTTGCTGTATCCTGCCTGGATAGTCATATAGTTACACGCATATTGATAACTCAGTGAACAAATTACATTAAAACTACTTCAAAAGGTATTTGTATTGCACATGAACACACTGAACTGAAATGCACTACAACAATGTATGGAACTTCGGTGCGTATTGTATTCTCATTGTGTCAATGAACTAAAATGCACTTGCCACTTAATTTGAAAATAAAATACATACTGTCTTTCTTATTGTGTCACTGACCAACATGTAGATGCCATAAACATCCACAAGAGAAACAATACACACTCCCTAATGTTTCACAGAGATCGGTGGCTTCTGCTACAGCTCTATAGTGTGGTGGAGTTCACGAGCATAGCGATGCACTGGACCCCTCATAACCGATGCTCCATCACAGGCTTGAGCCTCGATGAACATTCATTCCATTGATCAATTGCATCTGTGATTGACGCTTAGCGTTAGCTCCACACTTAAACAACACCAACACAGCAAGGCATACCGTGCCTCATCGGCCATTACTCTAGACCTTTTTTTATTCTTTCGACTTCTTAATAAGGCTTGCAGTAACTTCACCTGTGCCAGACTGTGGCATTCCGTTCTGCGAGAAGGCAGAGAGATAAGCATGAGCTGGATAAAGGGGTCAAGACCTCTGCAAGGGTGGCCGATGAAGACCAGATCTTCACCTAGCCTGGTTCCAGCGTGTCGGTTCCGGGGCAATGTTTCACAAAACCTTTCCCTCCGCCAGGAATGCAGACCTTGAACTCCTTTGCTCCTTAGCCATCTATTACCCGCCTGTTGACTCTGTCTGTTGTATCTGTATCTGTCTGTAACTGTTGTTCTGTGTGTATTTAGCGATCTGATATCACTATTATGTGATTCTAAATCCAGAACAGGAAGCTGTGCTGTTATACACGGCACTAGACTCACATTCTACGAGCTTAGTAGAAAACATGTCACTGACAGACTAGCACCATGAGGAAAATAGACGATCCATATGATGTGAATTACTTCATTAAATATGTATTACCCAATTGATTCACAGAAAACTGGCTTACTCAACTCACCATGAAGCTGGGTCCAGTGAACAAGGGCATATCACCATGGTAACAATAGCGGACTTGGGCAGACTGAGTGGCAGCGGTGGGGAACGAATAGGTGCACCAGCTGCATGCGCAGGATGTTCTCTACAAGCATTTTGTAGCTATACCTTAAAAGAATAATGCGTAGATATCCCTTCAAATCCTTTCGTATGTTATCCACAAAATCATAAAGGAAGCAGTATGGTGGGGGGTTCTGAATCTGCTAACAGATTATGATTTTTCAGGGGATACATTTCCAGAAGAATTAAATGTTCAGACGGAGGCGTTGATATGTTTAAGTTATATCATAGGTTTTTCTTTTTGAGTGTTATCTATAATAATAAATAATCGTCCAGAAATAAAGTACAATTGCATTGTTAATAACTTTCAAAAGTTCATCTCCTTGCATCTTTTAATGGATGTAGAAATTCAGAATGTGTCTCGTTATCCTGCTGCATAAATGTACGAGCATCCTGACAGGGACACTGCTGCTAAAGCCTGAATGAATAGTTCACACTCTGTTTGGCTGGCTGGTGTTGTTTCCTGGCTTATATATTATACTGCTGCTATTGAAGATGCATAGCCCAAGTATAATAATAAAAAGATTACAACTAATTAGGACTGATTATGAAGGGAGAGTTTACCACACTCAATACGTGATTATAGCAAGACTTTTCTTTACTTCTTGATAGAATGTAGATGTTTTTTAAAATCGTATCCCATCAATGCAGCTCAAAATAATATGAGTCTTTGTGAAATTAAAATGAAAACTAGACGCTCTGTTTTTGTTCTTCTTTTTATGCGAAATATAATCCACACACTCTTAATTAGCTTCCCTAGTCAGGCCTTACTATTACTTTTAGATTTTTTATGTAAAAATCCTAAAATGACCACTCTATTATACATAGTAATTCCAACACCTATTTATAGCCTTAATTTACATTTTCAGAAATTATTTGAAGTTCTAGTTCTAGTTATGGATTATATTGTAGACATTTCACCTTGCAAAACTTTTAGCTGTCACTAAGTGAATGGTGGCTGGGTAATCGTTAACACTTACAATGCCAGTATAAATAGCAGTACCCTTAAAGTGATAGCATTACCCATGGAGTACTTCATTTGATAGCCGTCATGTAAAAGAAACCTGTGTGTGTCCCAATTAGGGCAACCATATTTTCAAACTAAGTGTACCCATGCCATAGGCATGCTATTGTATATTGCTGTCTCACTGTCTTAATATGATTTTTTTACGTCAGAATTTCCACTGTGTTCCACAGTGCAACATTTTCATTGGCAGGTACTTTACGAAGGAATGATAATGCCGTCCCTAAACACAATACCCTTGTGTTACAACTGTTTGCTGTGTTGCCTTTGTTAGAGCTGTCGGCTCTGTTAGCATCATAATCTAAGGATGCTTGCAGTGATTGGCAGAGAGAAAAAAAACATAATATCATCTGGGCAGAAAAAGGATTTGATTGAAGGTTTGGTTTGACTGGAGAAATATAGATTCATCCCTTCCCCTGAACTCCCTTTGGGACATGTGTATCTGTGTATAGATGTACTGTATATTCTGTTGCAGGTCTTAGCTATTTGGGATACCAAACTACCACTAAATATCAGCTTCCAGGAAAAAAATAATAAATCAGTATTCACCTGAATTAATCTCTTGTTTTATGCTCATGAACCCTTGAGGTAACCTTACCAAGAGGAGAGGAAGAAGAACACACCCTCTCCATTCCATTCCAGACTCCATCTGTCCTCCGCAGCTGTAGCAGCTCGGCTCTCCTCTTCCTCGTGTTTACAGGGTGAATAGGTAGAGTATTAATAATGATGTTTTCCACTCATTTACTAATTGTGCCTCATCAAAAGGCATCCGAGCAGCGTGTGCGTGAGGGAGAGAGAGGGAGATGAAACATAAGGATGCTAATGTCTTATTGATGATGTAATCCTGGAGGGGTCTCTTGGAGATGTAACGCCTCACCATCAGGGGATGGACAAAGAAAGACAGGTTTCATCAGAATCAGCTTTATTGGCCATGGATGCGTACGCATTCAAGGAATTTGACTAAAATAAACAAGAACAACATAGCTACTATGCACAAATATCAATACAAAAATAAAAATAAAAACATGACACCACTGACAATGAAATTAAAGTAAAAGTGCAAGTTTAACCTTCAATAGTTAATAGTTACCTTGATGTTGTAAAGAGGACGGAGGAGCTGGGACCACTTCTCCTGGTTGGTATCATCATATGAATCTGCTCATATTTTTACATCGTGTAATCGTTTTGTGCACAGGCTCTCTGATGGCTTTATGGTATTGAGTGAGATGCTCTCCGGCCTATTTGCTTCCATCCGGCACAGAGCAGCATTTGTTTTTCAAAATGGAGTGGATGCCTTTGTTTTCTCAGACAGGACCTGCAGTCTGTTTGTTTATCTCCATCACACAGAGGATGTGCTCATGAGACGTTGTGGCCAGACAGATTGCATATGACAACTGTAGCGCCCTGGGATTCAGACTGTGACAGCAATATAGACATGGTAACTGTAATTAACTATACTTGAGTTCTCAAGCTGTTCTCTGTATGATAAAGAGTAACAATTAAGCAGAAACACTACAGTAGACAGCTTGTGTATAGCTATCTACTGTAGTGACCACTATGCCTGAAAGGGTTAAATTCAATTCAATTTATTTTATATAGCCTAGAATCACAAATTATCCTCAGAGGGCTTTACAATCTGTCCACATACGACTTCCCTGTCCCAGGACCTCACATCGGATCAGGAAAAAGCAATCCCCCCTCTACCGTAATAGTTATACATATTCAGAACACACATCTTAAACTAATGGGCAAATATGTTTTTGTCACAACGGCAGTTAAAAAAAACACGACAGAAATAGTTAATAATTCACAATTTACTACACACTAATGCAAAACACGTTTTGAATGTATGTATGAGAATCCATTGATATTCTTTTTTGATGACAGTTGATTAACACTGTTACATATATATAATAATAATAATAATAATAATAATAATAATAATACATTTATATGGCATTTGATGGTCACTGTAGAAAAAATACAAACTTTCCAAAACAGAATCTTAAATACAGACAGAAAAGGTCTAACAACAAAACAATACAATCTAGTCTTTCCTCGAAGTCGCGGCATACGCGGTCTCCTCATCTGTGGCTCTGTGATTATTATTATTATTATTGTTATTCTACACCAGTCTGATGCTGGTTGAACAAAATCAAACCAGCAGATCTGCTCTGCGTAATTGTGGCTTGACATCGTGCCACATCACTCCAATTAGAGACTGCAGATGAGTGAGCTGCTGCCTCCAGAAGGCTGTAAAGACAGTCACCAGCGTGAAGGAACGGACCATCGCACAGCAGAGAAACCAATCGTTCATATTGACATGTTGAATGGAACCATAAGCAGCGCCTTCTATCGATTATAAAGGAAACTCACGACATCTCACGTGTTTCCCTCATCGGCACTATTCCCTGGGTTGGCCAAAGCATCACCATGGTGCGTTCAAGTGCTTTTTAAATGAGTCCACCGAGATCAAAAACAGTATGATTAGTGGTGGAATTGGCTGTGATACAAGGTCACCAGTTAAAGGTCAAATTGGTCAGGGACGGTTTTGAGCCCATTCATCCCCTTTAAGAAGAACAGTCCATGGTTTTGGAATGACATTCAAAAAACCACTATGGTGGGAATATTTGGCCAAGCAGTGTGTTTGGTCTTGTATTGAGACATAGATATTGAAATATATTTTCTAAATTAGGAAACTGTTTCTCGAGCAAATAAATAATCCAAAGTTTTTTTAAAAAGCAGTCCTGATGAGTAATCTGCAACATTCCCCACAATACTTTAATAGGTGTATTAAGATATATCTTCCCCAGTACAAACGGTATCAGGAAAATGTCTGGTTGACACATTAATATTGTCTCACTGTGAAGCTACGCAGTTGTTGCTGCTGGTTGCCAGTTGATGCTGCTGTTGTCAACACCCACAACTATATGAGGATGTGATCTCTGTGCAAACAGGAAGCGGCTGTAATGACTGCAGCGGCTTGTTTGTGTAAATTAAAAGTGATTACAGAGAGAAGGGGGTGGGGAGGGGGGGGGGAGCACCAGGCCTCTACCTGGGCCATGAATACTTGATTCCCTCTATTGTTCAGGAAGAAAATATTCATGAAATCAGGAGTTTCTCTTCACCTGCCTCCTCCCCTTGCTCTGATACTCTCTTACCCCTCCCCCCTGTTCCCTCAGTTCCTTTGACACTTCTCCTCACTCTCTCTTTCTTCCTTCCATCTCGTGCCCCCAACCCTCCTCTCTCTCTCTCTCTCTCTCTCTCTCTCGTTGTAGCTTTACATCTTGGCCCAGCTCCAATCTCCTCTCCAGTAATTGCCTCATCCGAAAACTTTCTGGAGAGGAGTGGAGGAGCTTTGTGCGCTCTTTTGTGTACTGACGACACTGATTGTTCGCAAATGAGCTGGCAGCATATTCATTCAGCGGGAGGTGATAAGAACGTGCTGTCAGGGGCCAGAGAACAGGAAGAGATAGGCGAGGCAGGGAGGAAGGAGAGCGGGAATGACACAGAGCAGGCCGGGGAGGGAAGATGTGGAGGGGAACTAAAAATGAATTTGTGCGAAGGGGAAGAGGGGATGTGGTGGAGGGGAGGGTTTGAGCCAAAGAAGTGCTTACTTTCAAAAAGACATGAAATAATCAAGGCACATTCTCCCGGCAGCACCAATTAAACTCCTCCTAAGAAACCACCCTAGTCAGGAAAATGTCTATATGTCAGTTAGCATTCTGCTTTTGCTTAATGCCATCAGGCTGATTTGGAGCAGATGACTGCAAATGCGACTTGATACCCTTGAAGTTGTTTTTCTTGGAAGAAGATGTTTCAATACGCACTGAAAGCCACATTTGTGATGCAATGATTTTTTTTCGCCCCAAAGAGAGAGATAGTTTTATACATCCCACTTCAAAAAATCCCCCATTCGTCCTTGGGTCACAAAACAATAGTGACAAAGCAAGAATAAACAGGATAAGACTAATCCACACATAATAACATAACAATACAAAAATAAACAGTAGGAGCTTGCAAATCATTGTCATTCTCATTTGGACCTTTTTTGACCTCGCTTAAATCAATTTCAGCCATTGTGGCCATGTCATGACGGCAACGACAATGAATCTGTCACTTTAATATGATCTCTTATTCACAGAGATTATACAATTTTGATAACAGACCACAAAACACCAAGTGGACTGGAAACAAGTCGAAAAACCAAGATGGACACCAGTTCTAACAAGGCTAGCCTTTGTTAGAAAGAAAAGTTATCTAATCTTATCTTGTAAACCACATACCTATATATATTTTAACAGAGTTTGTAGTATGATGACTATGATATTTTGAGCTGCATTGGCTGGTGGTGTAGTGGCTAGCACTGTCAACTCACAGCAAGTGTGGAGTTTGCATCATCTTTCTGTGGCAGTTTGGGTTTCTTCCAGGTTCTCCAGCTTCCTCCAACAGTCCAAAAAACATGCAGAGCTTAGGTCAATTGGACTCTAAACTGCCCGTAGGTGTGAATGGTTGTCTGTCTCTATATTCAATTCAATTCAATTCAGTTTATTTTGTAAAGCCCCAAATCACAGATTACAAATTTGCCTCAGAGGGCTTTACAATCTGTATATGTGCCTTGCGATAAACCCTACCTTTGCCCATTGTCAGCTTATCCTAAATAGGATAAGCGGTTTGGATAATGTAATGTAATGGAAAGATCTCTATATTTGAAAACGTAAAAATAAAATAGAACGGAAATGTTGCATAGTTTTTAGCCCTGTCCACCACTTTAGTCCAGAGGGAAATGTACAAACACATGTTGAATAGATTGCCCTCTTATGTATACAAACATTCACAATCCCCAAAGGATGACTCCCATTGATCGCCTGACTCTTCCTTTTGTGCCACCATGACGTGTGGTTCAGGGTGGCATATCTTGACTATTGCATGGATTGCTATGACATTTTAGAATTTTCTAGATTATGAATTCCAATGACATTAGTGATCCACGTAATTCTTCTTTCGTGCCCCAACAGGTTCATGTTTTCACTTATTCTGTAAAATATCTCTACATCTACTTCAAAGTTTCCAGATGTTGCATTCAAATCACTAGGGTGAGTGATCCCTTAACTTTCAGGTCAACATGTTTTACTACTATATAAATGTACATAGAGTTTGGTACAGATATTTATGTTTCCACATGGCAGCTCCAACTGTAATCTTGATAAACAGATTCTATATATGAATGCAACGAGAAAAGATTGAGGTATTTGTCGTGTTCTGACTTTCGTTTGTCGTGCAAGTAGATTTGCTTTGGTTGGTTGCAGGTAAACAGTTTGTATGAAGAGCAATAGAAACACATTCAGACCATTTTAGGCAACACATTGGCTGAAAGACAATCGCTGACCCATTGGCTAGCACCTGATGATGATTAAGCTTGTCTTATCATAAAATTAGTAAACTTACTACTTGTGAAAATCATTCGGTTGTAGACTTTGTCTCAATTGACTTCAACTGCATTCTCGCTTCTGGAGTTGCAAATTGTACAGTAAACATTAGCCGGCAGAGGCAGTCTTGATCCGGCTAAACCTGAACCCCAGCAATATTGGTCGCTGTTCCCAGAGGTTTAAATCCTCCTCGCCAGGCCAATGGCCGACAGGTTTCCGAGATTGGTCCGGGTGTGGCAACTTCCACATCTCAGATTTGCCTATAAATTATGATTGCCTTGTCTTTTCATGCTGTTTTTGCACTAATGGAGTAGTGCAAAAAGTACAAGGTATATATAGTATATAAAGTAGACAGCAGAATTCCCTTTCTTATAAATTATTAAATTGGTGAGAAAATGTATCAGAAGCTTTACTGGGAGAAGTAGGAGTGAGCATCTGTCATGCTCATGATAGTCATAATGATTTCAACAGAAGAATTCATCACTGATGCAGCCTGAGAGACAACTGAGAACACTCACAGCTGTTCGCCAGCTGTGACACTACTCCCTCTCATGCACTGGGCACAAAATATTTCATAAGCAAGGCTTGTATAATCCTGACATGCCATCCTGGAAATGTAAGTACTTGACAAAAAGCCACTACTTAAACAGATAAAGATAGATGAAGTTAGGCAAACCATGCACATTTTTTGTGGAATTATCTCATCACAATAGTGACAATAACCTTTTCTTTGAGACCATTTAACTCAAATTAAAAAAAATTATTCAGCAAACCTGTTTTAAATATAACCTTGGAAAGTCTGTGCAAGACTAACAACAAATGCAAATTAGGCATAAAACAAAAATGTTTGCAAATAAATACAAATACAAATATATTCAAAATTGTTTGCATACACATACAGTTCAACGTTCAGAATAGTTCAGTACCTGTTGGCCTCTTGTCACAACCAGTATTCAAGCTTTTATTACTCAAGCCATCAAAACTGATTATTTAGATACCAACTTTATGAATTCTGTGGACCGAGAATAATACTGTGGTGTTCTTTGCTTTGTCTGAAGAAGAACCCCAAATAGGCTACTAGTTTAAGACAACAAAAATAGTAGCTATGATTTCAGGCCAGGCATTATGGCAAGAGGCAGTTTTTACTTAAGTCACAAAAGTACTATAAAGTAAAACCTGCAGCCAAACTAACGGCTCATGAGGCTGTAATCTTTGTTCCCAACGAGAATAATTGTACTGATGGAAAAAAGTTGCTATGGGATGTCCGGTTTATACTTGTGCATTGAATCTAAGGCGTACGTATGCCGTTGATGCCTTGACTTCCCTGTTGATGCCTAGCCATCCCTGTAGCTGTGTAGCAAGTACCAATGTTTTGAAGCGGATGCGGGCGGCCACCTGTAGCTGTGTAGCCTTCCCTGTAGATGTGTAGCCATCCCTGTTGATGGCTAGCCTTCCTCATAGATGTGTTGTCTTTCTTGTAGCTGTGTAGCCTTCCCTGTAGATGTGTAGCCTTCCCTGTAGATGTGTAGCCTTCCCTGTAGATGAGTAGCCTTCCTCGTAGATGTGTAGCCTTCCCTGTAGATGAGTAGCCTTCCTTGTAGATGTGTAGCCTTCCCTGTAGATGAGTAGCCTTCCTTGTAGATGTGTAGCCTTCCCTGTAGATGTGTAGCCTTCCCTGTAGATGTGTAGCCTTCCCTGTAGATGAGTAGCCTTCCTCGTAGATGTGTAGCCTTCCCTGTAGATGTGTAGCCTTCCTTGTAGATGTGTAGCCTTCCTCGTAGATGTGTTGTCTTCCCCGTAGATGTGTAGCCTTCCTCGTCAATGTGTAGCCCTCCTTGTAGATGTGTAGCCTTCCTCGTAGCTGTGTAGCCTTACTCGTAGATGTGTTGTCTTCCCCGTAGATGTGTAGCCTTCCTCGTCAATGTGTAGCCCTCCTTGTAGATGTGTTGTCTTCCTCGTAGATGTGTAGCCTTCCCTGTAGATGTGTAGCCTTCCTTGTAGATGAGTAGCCTTCTCCGTAGATGTGTAGCCTTCCCCGTAAATGTGTAGCCTTCCCCGTAAATGTGTAGCCTTCCCTGTAGATGTGTAGCCTTCTCCGTAGATGTGTAGCCTTCCCCGTAGATGTGTAGCCTTCCTCCTAGATGTGTTGTCTTCCTTGTAGCTGTGTAGCCTCCCCCGTCAATGTGTAGCCCTCCTTGTAGATGTGTTGTCTTCCTCGTAGATGTGTAGCCTTCCCTGTAGATGTGTAGCCTTCCTCGTAAATGTGTAGCCTTCCTTGTAGATGTGGACAAAAATAAATACATTACACTGTTGGCAAATAACTTGAGACACATAGGCTTGTATTACTTTATTGTTTTAACTTTTGACGCATGCGCAGTAAGGCCCCCTGAGGACAGTGACCCTAGAGTGGAAGCTCCACACAGCAGAAAGCTACAGAAAGGAACGGAGGTTGCCCGAGGGCAAGGACTCAAGGTTAGTTGAGAAGCACTCACTGATAACAGGGAGCGAGAAGACAGACAGTGGCTTACTGATGCTCGTACACATAGAACAACTCCTATGCTGAGAGAACAGTTACAGCTAGTTCTCAGGAGCTGCAGCTGTGTTTATCAAGGCCACCTCATCCCGCCGACAACGCCATGCCCCCACCTTCGCACTCCGATCATGCCCCCACCTTCTCACACCGTACAACATGCACGCGCACTGATAAGAAGATGCCGGGACGTGAGCCAGTGTGGGTGGAGGTTGCCCAGAGCTCCTACCGGACAGGCTTGGGATAACCCATGCCCCGTCTGCATCAGTTTTGACTTTTAACCCAATGGGACCTCACAAGAGGAATCCTATATGAAGCTTCCGCGCACTCTGTTTAAGCGCCTTTTTCCTTGGACACTCAACCCTGTTGGGTGTTCAACGTAGGACCGTGCACGTTTAACTGTACGGGAGCATTAACTCTGCTTTTTATTACTGAATAAATATTGAGAACTAACTTTACTTCACCGGACTCCGTTTGCTCATTAATTGTTGGGTTGTACTCCACAACAAAATTGGTAGCAGAGAATGGTTTGAAAAAGATCGTAATTCATGGGAGAAAGTTCCTAAACTATTTCTCCCTGACCGCAGGACATCGGAGTGATCGGACCGAGTGAACCAAGCGGCGTTTGTCTTCATGCGGACCTCGGGAATCTGATCACAGAGCTAGCTCACAACTGAAACAAAAGGTAAGCAGTACCTATTTAACTGAACTCTGCATATTGTAGTATAGACAAATCTAAATTATGTGATCAGAAAGTACCGAGTGTAAGTATGAATACGTAGAATAAATTGTTTTATGTTAAAAGTAAAAACCGAAAAAAAACCTGCAGAGTTGGTGGCTCCGTTAAAATTTTCATGTCATAGTGTGTACACAGGAATGTATGGGTCTATCAGAATTCAAGGACTGTGGAAGTAATTTGAGACCGCACACTTACCTACGAGGCTTTTACGGGCTGTTCTCATCGCTGAAGCATACTCCGGTGTGAAGTAAGCGATTGTTGACGGCTTATCGAGTTATACGAGGAAGTCAGTACTCTCAAGGCACGGAAACAGGCCGCGGATTAGACCACTGACCAAAGCAAAATAGTACGTATTTTGATCAATTGTAAATAGTACACGTTTTTATTTTTTAATTACGGAACAGTACGGCAGCGTTTGTTTGCAGAAGGAAAAACTGCAGCAATTCTCTACGGAGACCGATACGTGTTAAAGAGCTGCGGCAATTCTCTACGGGGACCGATACGTGTGCGGAGCAGTACGGCGAAGTTTGTTAGCAGAAGACGGTGATGAAAAGTGATGAAAAAACGATGATTGCTGGGTAGTTAGTGACGCTGACCAGACTTGCGTTTCCCTCCAAGTGCAACCAGAGTGGACCGATAGTGACACGCAAACCGGACACGTTGCGATAGCCCGCTTGTTGGCGCAAAACACCTGGATAATTAGGAGACAGAGAAATTAGGGAATAATCGGGTGTACTCATAGCGATATTGTACATTTCAATACTGATAGTATTACTTTACGTAGGACTGAGAAAAGGCCGAGCACAGAGTAGGGACAGCGCAGCTCCCTTCCCAGCGCGTGCCCGCGCGCACACCTCCGCATCCACCCCAGTGCACATAGCTCACACACACACACACCCCCACTCACACACACACACACTCCCACACACATACACACACACACACACACAACACCACACAGTTAAAGGCAGAAGAAGGATTGAGGAAGTGATACGAAGGAACGAGGCAAGGAGATAAGACAAAATGGCGTCATACGGAGAGTAGTTGAGAAGCAGGATGAAGCAAGAAGAGAAAAAGGCAGGAAAAGGAAAGATAGCGTAAAAAGTTGATAACTAGATGGGAGGAAGCAGGTCTGTTGCCACAGTTTAGACCCCCGAGTCGAGCCCAACTCAATGCCATAGTACTCGACGCACGAAAAAGATTGCAAGCAGCAAAAAGAAATGGAAAAGAAAGAAGGTGCCAGAACAGCAAAACAAATGACTGCCTCAGCGGCACCAGCCCCAGAGCCTGCAGCACCTGCCGCCCCAAGGACAGACACATTGTTGCTAACTGCCCTAGCCACCCAACTGCTACAAGGCAAACCAGGCCACTACTCAAGGGACTGCAGAAACCCCCGCCGTCCCAACGACCACCCTCCACAGCACGGCCCTCCCCACCAACAACAACAACATTCCCACCTAGACAGTATGGTTAAATTGTACTGCGAAGAGTGCAAAGTGTGTGGCACGCACAACTCTAGAAAACCATACAAAACACCAATGGGATCCTATCCTGTACCATCAGCCTGTTTCCAAGACATAAGTATAGATTATACTGATATGGGGGCAGAAAATGTAGTACAGGGAAAGAGATATCTATTAGTGATGGTAGACAGATTCTCAAGATGGGTAGAAGCAATACCTGCCCGAAGGGAAGACAGCAAAACAGTGGTAAAGTGGTTACGAACAGAGCTGCTACCTCGCTATGGGGTACCAGCTAGAATAAGGTCCGACAACGGAACACATTTCAGCAACAAGTTGCTACAGGAGGTGGAAACAAGTCTGGGCATCGTTCACAGCTATGGGTCCGTGTACCATCCACAGTCCCAGGGACTAGTGGAACGAGCTAATCAAACGTTGAAGGCCAAGATAGCTAAAGCATGCTCAGGGAACAGGATGACGTGGGTAGAGGCACTCCCCTTGGCACTCATGGCCATGAGATCGTCAAAAGGGGGAGGCACACACCTCTCACCACACGAACTCCTGACCGGAAGGGTTATGCCAGGACCACCCAGGGATGGAGGTCATATGCCATTCCTGGATGTCAGTTAGATAGAAATGTCTGAATATATGCGCGAGTTAACAGCACTTGTCTCAGCCCTCTCTACCCAGGTGGCGAAAGTTCTCGAGAAAACGCCAGCGGAAGGAGAGGAACAGACAGTAAAAGTAGGTGACTGGGTCAGGGTCAAGGTTCACAAGCGCAAGTGGACCGACCCCAGGTGGACTGGACCGTACGAAGTGAAGGAAGTTACCTCACACTCGGTTCAGGTTAGGGGCAAATCAGGCTCCCCTGGCATCACTTGACACACTGTGCCCCAGCCACTGCACCGACACGTACCTTAGCAGAAGTACGAACAAATTTGGAAAATGCCGCCGACAAGGGCGATGTTTAGATGCTTTGGAGACCCCGACTACCCCCATAACGACTTCCCGTTCCGCGACAGGACGCTCAAACAGTTGGGCTTTGGCAAAAAGACGATAATGGGAATGATAATAGTCTCCATAATAGGAATTGGTCTCCTAATATGGGCCTTTGAAGAACCTAAAAATACGTAGCAAGACCTAAAAGCATCCACACCCCGGACTATGACTATGAGACCATCGCACCCAGTGAAAACTGGACGAGCATGCTAGACCCCAACTGACCACTAGTCCAGCCCCTTTGCTCCCCTCAATTGACCCCCACGGCTACGCTTGCATGATAAGACTGTTTAAGAACATAACTCCTAAAAAATTGCACAACGCATAAAGACGTAGGTACTTTCCCTCTCCTCCCTACTGACCCGGGGCATGACTCCCTGTTGCCCCCTGAACCGGATGCCGACAGCATCCCTGACGACATGAATGGTGATGCAGGAACTGACTGGATCACGGCCTGCCACTGAGGATCCTAAAGGGGGACGACCTCACCTACATCGCACACACACACAACGCATCAACATGACTTGTTAAAGCACACACTGCAGGTAGCTCACGCAAGTTTACAACACATATGGCTAAAATAGAATAGTCACACCTATCAGGTGTGAAAAGGGGGATTTGTGGAAAAAAATAAATACATTACACTGTTGGCAAATAACTTGAGACACATAGGCTTGTATTACTTTATTGTTTTAACTTTTGACGCATGCGCAGTAAGGCCCCCTGAGGACAGTGACCCTAGAGTGGAAGCTCCACACAGCAGAAAGCTACAGAAAGGAACGGAGGTTGCCCGAGGGCAAGGACTCAAGGTTAGTTGAGAAGCACTCACTGATAACAGGGAGCGAGAAGACAGACAGTGGCTTACTGATGCTCGTACACATAGAACAACTCCTATGCTGAGAGAACAGTTACAGCTAGTTCTCAGGAGCTGCAGCTGTGTTTATCAAGGCCACCTCATCCGCCGACAACGCCATGCCCCCACCTTCGCACTCCGATCATGCCCCCACCTTCTCACACCGTACAACATGCACGCGCACTGATAAGAAGATGCCGGGACGTGAGCCAGTGTGGGTGGAGGTTGCCCAGAGCTCCTACCGGACAGGCTTGGGATAACCCATGCCCCGTCTGCATCAGTTTTGACTTTTAACCCAATGGGACCTCACAAGAGGAATCCTATATGAAGCTTCCGCGCACTCTGTTTAAGCGCCTTTTTCCTTGGACACTCAACCCTGTTGGGTGTTCAACGTAGGACCGTGCACGTTTAACTGTACGGGAGCATTAACTCTGCTTTTTATTACTGAATAAATATTGAGAACTAACTTTACTTCACCGGACTCCGTTTGCTCATTAATTGTTGGGTTGTACTCCACAACATAGATCTGTAGCCTTCCTTGTAGATGTGTAGCCTTTCCTGTAGATGTGTAAGGCAAGGCAAGTTTATTTGTATAGCACATTTCAACAACACGGCAATTCAAAGTGCTTCACATTAAACCATTAAAAGCAAAAAACATTTAAAACACATCCAGTTGTTGATTTCTTCAATGCAGTTAGCCAGCCCTTGTATAGGATTATTGTCCCTTGCCGATATAGTTATGTAGATTTGTGTGTCGTCTGCATAATTATAACACACTTTGTTGTTTTTCATAATCTGAGCCAGTAGAAGCATGTAGATGTTGAATAGAAGAGGCCCCAGTATTGAACATTGGAGAACACAACATGTCATCCTAGTCAGCTCTGATGTATAATTAGCTACAGACACAAAGTATTGTCGGTCCTTCAAGTCGGATTCAAACCAGTTAAGTGCTGCGCCAGAGAGCCCTACCCAGACTTTTAGTCTGTGTCGTAGTATGTCATGATCGACCGTGTCGAATGCAGCACTGACATCTAGTAATACTAAGACTGAAGTTCTGCCACAGTCTGTGGATGTCGTTGAAAACCTCAACAACAGCAGTTTCAGTTCTGTGATGCTGACGAAAGCCGGACTGGAAGACATCAAAACAGTTATTTTCGGCCACGAAGTTGTTCAGCTGTTGAAAAACCACTTTTACCATTATTTTACTAAAAAGGGGAGGTTTGATATTGGCCTATGATCTTTCATTATTTAGGGGTATAAACTAGCTTTTTTGAAGAGGTTTAATAAATGCAGTTTTTATGCCTTTTCGGAAAACACCTGAGAGAAGGGATGTGTTTACAATTTGTAAAAGATCAGTGGTCATGCAGTGTAAAATATTTTTGAATAAGTGTGTTGGTAGAATATCCAAGCAGCAGGAGGAAGTTTTCAGATGTTGTATAATGTCTTCTAGGCTTCTTCGGTTGATTGAATGAAATTGTGTAATGATATTTGAATGGATGTTGTTGATGGGGACAACACATACCCTGTGGTTGGTGTGGAGGCACCGACTGCTTGTCTAATTTTCTGAATTTTGTCAGCAAAAAAGGAGGCAAATTGATTGCATACCCAGGTGTATTGGAGCTCATCAGTTACTGTTACTGGAGGGTTTGTTAGCCTTTCAACGGTAGCAAATAAGGCACGTGCATTGTTATTGTTTTTGTTTATGATGTCAGAGAAGAAGGACTGCCTTGCATTTCTAAGTTTAAAACTATAATTGCAAAGTCTCTCTTTATAGATACCACAGTGAACCTGGAGATTAGTTTTTCGCCACCTGCGCTCAGCTTTCCGACACTCTCTTTTCTATATTCTGACCAGCGTGGCATTTCTCCAAGGGGATCTTGTCTTACCCGAGAAAACCTTAACTTCAATGGCATCAATACAGTTTTTTACTTGAAGCCATCCACAAGCTCATTGACTGAGATGCAAGAGAGGTCTGGTGTGGAGGAGAACTTCTGAATAAATAGTTCACTGGTGTTTTCAGTGATGTAACGCTTTGTCACAACCTCGCTTTGGACTTTTGTGTGCAGGGAGATTGCACTCTCAAAGAAATGATCGGACAGTGCAACATCAGTCACACAGCAACCTTCAGACCTTTGGTGATGATGAGGTCTAGAGTGTGCCCCTTGTTGTGGGTGGGACCAGTTACATGCCAAGTCAGATCATAGTAATTTAAGGGCACCACATAGTTCTATAGACCCTCTGTCCTGGGGATTATCAACTTGGATATTAAAATCGTCAACAATGACACCACAATCAAAATCAATACAGATTATAGATAGCAGTTCAGTAAACTCATCAAAGAAGGTTGCACAGTATTTAGGTGGTCTGTAAATGTTGAGGAATATAACTCAAGCTACATATTCAAAGGAAGTAAAATGCCCAAAAGACATCTGCTTGCAATGAAGAGAATCATTAAATAAAATAGCAACTCCACCTCCTTTCTTATGCGCTCTGGTTTCACTCATGAAACTGAAGTTGGGAGGTGTCGATTCAATAAAAACAGCTGCACTGTTATCTTGGTCTAACCAAATTTCAGTTAAAAACAAAAAATCAAGTTTGTGCCTAACAATAAAATCATTGATTAAAAACGTTTTTCCTGACAGAGACCTGACATTTAATAAAGCTAAGTTTAATGTGTTTAAAACTCCATTTGCGCAATGTATTTGGGCAGACAGACGAGGAATGAGTGTTAAATTTGATAAATGACTAATGTTTCTTCGCAGCCTCATATTTCCTTTACTATAAATCAGGACAGGAATTGAGAAGGCTCGCTTCATACAGGGCCCGACTGTTCCTGTAGAGAATCAGTGGTGTCATTAGCTGTCATGGTGTTACTCTAAGTCCCAGGAACAGCACCAGACAATGCCAGGTATGTAGATAACTGGATATCATGTTCCAAATTGACACCCCATTCCTTCTAATAAAAAGGCACCAGGCTAATATGCCACAAAAGTTTTTCTGACTTCCAAACTCTTTGTGTCCATAATATGAGCATTAGAGTCCCAAAAAGCCGAGAAGCCCACTGAAGCCCAATGAGCTACTTTTGCTTGAATGAATTCAGCAACATCTGTATGTGTTGTCACGACCCGGCTCAGGCGCCGCGACAAAACGTACGGGAGAGGCAGCGTTCCAACCAAAAAGAGGGTTTATTAATTAACTAAGGTGGCTGGCGAAGCCCCAACACAGCCAAGAATACAGACAAACATAGAATCGCTGCCGGCTGACATCGCTGCAGCTACGGAGAGAGAGAGCGAGCCGTCACCGGGGCGGAGCTTTATGCCCGGGCCCAGGTGCTGCTCATCAGGGGGACCCTGCAGGACACAGAGAGAGACAGGCAAGAGACACAGACAAACAGACAGACAGATTAGGGACTCGTCACACGCAGTGACGTGGCGGCAGAGCAGCAGGCTGACCCCTCTCTGGAGAAGCTGTTTCGTCAGGTTCGCCCTGAGGTGTTTGCCGGTACGGGTGGTTACTTCATTCAGGATTCGCTGTTGGTGAGAAAGTGGATGCAGCGCAGGGAGAGTTGTGTCGGGGAGCCAGTATTTCAAATAGTGTTGCCTGTGGTGCTCCGGGGGTCAGTGTTAAAGGTGGCTCATGATGAGTCGGGGCACTCTGGTTTGAGGAAAACATATGATTGGATCCTGAGATACTTCTTTTGGCCACTTATTAAAAAAGATGTCTCCAGGTTTATTAAAACGTGCCATATATGCCAGCTAACTGACAAACCGAACCAGACGTTAAAGCCTGCGCCGCTGTACCCTATTCCAGCAATCAGCCAACCCTTTGAGCATTTGATTATCGATTGTGTGGGTCCGTTGCCTCGCGCAAAATCAGGTGCTACCTATCTTCTGACAGTGATATGTCAGAGTACCCGCTATCCAGCGGCGTACCCTTTACGTACCATAACTACTATGTCGGTGGTGAAAGCACTTTCCCAGTTCTTTTCGGTGTTTGGCATTCCGAAGGTCGTCCAGTCAGATTAAGGGACTAACTTTTCTTCCCATATGTTTGCCCAGGTGCTGAAGCAGCTCCGTGTCCAGCACAATCAGGCCTCTGCTTATCATGCGCAGAGTCAGGGGGCATTGGAGCGCTTCCATCTAACCCTCCTACGTGCATACTGCATGGAGTTGGGGAGAGACTGGGAGGAGGATGCTGGCGGCAAGAGAGGTAACACAGGAGAGCACGGGGTTTAGCCCGAATGAACTGGTGTTTGCGCACACTGTCAGAGGGCCCTTGGCTGCCTTGGCTGGGAACTGGAAGGAGACAACCCCCTAGGAATTTGGTTGACTATGTCAACAGTTTTAGACATTGACTTTACACTGCTGGGGAGCTAGCTCGGCAGAATCTGGGTGTAGCTCAAGTCAAGATGAAGCGTGTGTATGACCGTCGCTCTGAGTGTCATGTCTTTAGTCCTGGGGACCAAGTGCTGGCCTTGCTCCCTGTAGTTTGCTCACCGTTTCAGGCGAAGTTCACAGGGCCGCATACGGTAATGAAACGGGTCTCAGTTCAGAACTACGTAATTGCAACACCTAAACGCAGGAAGACAACACAACTGTATCATGTGAACCTACTTAAACCGTATAATGTGCGCTCCCCTGGTCCAGTACCCTCCAGTGCGCAGCATAAAGGGGGTCAGGTTCGTGCAGCGTGTGTAGCTGGTCCTGCACTGGTTGTCCCTCCACTGGACGTGTCGGGTAGAGAGGAATAGTCGAGGGGTACTTCCGACTGGGCCCGGTTGCACGGCCGATAGACCAACTCTGAGACTCTCCTCGATCTAGGCCACATTTACACATAGCCGGGTATTTACAGAAACGAATATTTCTGCCCCTCCGTTTTCAAAAATAACGTTGTACACACAAGGTCGTTTTCAAAAAAGTTTCTGTTTATATGAACCCGCATAAATACGCCCCCGGGCGCCATCATAACTATGCCAAACCTGTAGTCGGCAGGATAAAGACATGCAAACTAATCAGAATTCTCAAAACCAACAACAACTACGAAAAACACGATCAACTTTCTTTTCGTTGGCAGGCAATGTACCTACGTCTTGGGAGTATAGAAAGCTGAAGAAGGACTGCTGACCTCCGTGCAGTTCTTCGCCTCTGCTCCTCGATGTAAAAAATCAGTTGTGTTTGTAAATACAAACAGGCCAAAAGGGTTTGCATTAACGCACAAATGAGCACTACCTTGACACCATCCATGATCAGTAGCCTAAGTAAACTAACTGTAAACATAGGACGCTCACATGACGTGAAGCATTTTTAGTCGCATACTGTGACGTTTGACAACCTAAAACTCTGTTTGACCTAGTTCACACGCAAACACAGTTTTCAGAAATCTCCACTTTGGCCGGAGTTTTTAGAAATGATCGTTTTCCGTGATAAAACCTCAGTTTTTGTGTAAATGAAAGGCCAAAACGCATGAAAATATATGCGTTTTCCCATCGTGTAAACTTGGTCTTAGACCAACTACATTTTTCTGATTTTGGCTATGTCTACTTTGTGATGCTGTTGAATATCAAAATACAGTATAATATCATTTTAAAAGTGTAATGTTCTCTCAAGAGGTGATAAAGTAATACAACAATGAAATGTATTATATTTGATCGTGGTTCTTTGAGTAACATTAGCAAAAAAATACTGCGACCATTAAAACATTTTCCCAATTGAGGAAGTTTTATCGAATCTTGCTGTTTTTATGCAGCGTCACGTTCATATACTGTATATGAATGGAGACATTGCTAAAGCTTCGATTGGGGCAGGTCATCCACTAATCAGAAGATCAGTGGTTTAATCCCCGTCTCCTCCAGTCCTCATATCAAAGTGTTCTTGGGCAAGATACCGAACCCCGAATTTCTCCTGCAGGCTGTGCCGTCGGCGTTTGTGTGTGTGATAACATTTAGACATAACATTTGGCAGACTCTGTCTGAGAATGGGTGGAATGTTGACGTGTAGTGTTAAGTGCTCTGAGTGGTCGGAAGACTAGAAAGGCGCTATATGAATGGAAGTCCATTTACCGTTGAACATGACCATCTTCTACATCCTCATCATTTGTGAGAGGCTTTTAGGACAGCTTCAGTGTCAGGCTTCACCTTTGGATGGATAAAGCAGAATGACATTGCTGTTTCTGGCATTTGGAGTAGTGGTTAAGTGGAGAAAGGAAAAGGGATTGTAATCGTCAAGGCCTCATTGTATTTCACAAAGTGCTTGTTAGATTGTCACAACAACCCTTTTACAGTAGCCATTTGGAATAGGTATACACATTGTTGGACTTTTTTCAAACTAAAACATGGGTTTTAGACATTCATGTACAAACAATTTGAATATTGTATTGTTGATGTAGGTTGTGCAGTGAGCAGGCTAGACACAGACTGCCACTGCTGTTTTGTTTAAGTTACTAATTTAGTTGTATTTATGGTGGTGTGTTGCTTGGTTCTGTTTTGCATGGTTTTTAAATGATAGTTCATTTAGTTACCCTTTTTAATTATTAATCTACATCAGCCAGTATTTTAGATTTTTCTTATTAGATGTGATGGAGGTCCTGTATTTTAATACCCTGTGGAAATATTTCTTGTGTTAATAAATGTTGTACTCTTGGGGTAATCCTTGGTCTCGATAAGTCACTAACTGCCACATGTACCTTTTACAAACGTTAAGCTCTTTAGTGGGTTGAGCTAGTGTTAAAGGCAGTACATTTTGAACCCGGTCTGGGCCTTGCCGTGGCCCGTGGTCCCACAATCTTGAGGCAGCAGAAAACAGTTGTAGTATTTATATTTTTATGAAATGAAGATGCACCTACAGGGACCCTATAGGAAACAACCTATTGTCAATTATTTAGAGACACAGGGAGGCACAGCAGCGCTACTTCACCACAGCTAAACAGGTTATTGGTAAATATGCTTATATGCAGTCAAATGGAGTTGATGATGCTCACAATGTTTTTTGTGTTATGCATTACAGAGCTATGATTAATTAATTAAGAGACCTAATACAACCCCTTCACGCCCCTTGAGCCTAACTCTGCGCCCAGTTTAACTTGCAAAAGTGGAGTTGAAGACGCCCTTATTGCATTTTCTCCATGCAATTTAGATTTTAAATATAACCTTATGCCTCCATCTCCCATTACAATCAAAACAATGTTATTGGTTGGTGCTCCATAAGAGGATTTTCAGAAACATGTCTTCTGATAACTGACACTGACAAAGTTCTTCTTTTTTTTCATATAAACAACAGGTAATAATGTCTTGATTCAAACCTCATTCCTCGATGGTCTCTTTAGTTTTATGTAGTGGCATTCTTACCACACTGTATATTTTTGTCTACCTGTTAGCTCTCTGAAAGACGGATGACCATTCCAGGGTGCTTCATTTGATTAATGGATGGAGAAGGGTATGTGAAACAATGTGTTTCTTTAAAAAATGATTTCCGCTTCGCCGCCCTTCACTGACTATATAAGTTAAAGCATAGAACAAGCAGTTGAGCCTGCTTGTTAACAACTAGAGCAAAATGGTGATTCATTTGACCAATTTCTACTGATTAGTGCACTTACAGTAATTCCTGTATGGCAACCAATAGGAGTTTTCAATAAGAAATGCACATCTTAACAGAGATTGTGGTGTGATTAATTTGCACTTCAATATAGTTTTTGTGAAGAATAGTTTCACACCCAACACAAATTATGACGTGGCAGAAAGCGCTGTGATTCTTCATGCCCCTGGTGTGTAAATGCCTTAAATGGGAAAAACACAGCACCATCAACCACTCCATCCTCCTCTCCCTTCTTGAGTCCTCCATCCACATTACTGGAACATCCCTCTCCTGGTTCAAGTTATACCTCTCTGACCGCCAACAGTTCATTATCATCAATAAATCCAAGTCTGACACAGTCTCTCAAGGTGTCCCCCAAGGTTCAGTACTCGGCCCCCTCCTCTTCATTCTCTAGTTGCAACACGATAGCCACCACAGCCTCCATATCCACTGCTAAGCCGACAACACACAGCTTTAGATCTCCACCAAATCCATCACACCCACTACCTACTACACCATCAGCAACTGTCTCACAGATATAAAGACAACGATGCAAGTCAACTTCCTCAAACTCAACAGCGACAAATCTGAAATCCTCATTATTGGCCCCAAAGCATTCAACAAATCCCACCACAACTCCATCGGTGGCCCCTCTGTTCCTGCTTCCACACACATCTGTAACCTTGGTGTCATCTTTGATCCAACCCTCTCCTTTGAACGCCACGTCAAGCACATCACAAAAAACGCCTTCTTTCATCTTAAAACCATCGACCATCTACTCCCCTCCCTCTCCTCTTCAGCCGCAGAAACCCTCATCCACGCCTTCATCACCTCTCGACTACTGCAACAGCATCCTGTACGGCACATCCACCAAAATAAATCGTCAATAAACTAGGATACATCCAGAACTCAGCTACCCGTCTCCTCTCCCACTCCCGCACCAGAGATCACATGACCCCAATCCTTCAAAACCTCTACTAATACAGTAAAGAATCCAGCTCAAGATTCTCCTCATCACATACAAAGCTCTTCACGACCCTAAACCCCTTCATACAAGTTGCCCTCCCGTCCGTGGATGATGGCGGGGCGCACCCAGATAACGGCAGGAGACACCTTAAATACAGTTTAAACAGCATTTTGTTGAGGGTGCCTGTTTACTGCTTTACCCTCTTCTTTTGTCTTCCGTTACTGTTCTTCTTCTCAGAAACTTTAATAACGTCCAAACTAAACAATCATATTGAAATACACATGCTTATACATAACTAACATTGCTCAACAGGTTAGCTAAAAAATATAATTGACTTGTGAACGCATTGCATTCTCTCAAATTTTGAGATATTTCCAACCACACTTGGTATTATATCTCTTGTATGTACAGCAGCGCAATGCCACCTCATACCCAGTTATAACCGGCCAGTCTTCACTGCATTCTTATGCATCACTTCTCAAGAAGCTGCAGATTTATCAAGATATGACCTTGAGCTGGCTGCAGGGAAATATGACTAAATTAATTGAAGTATACATTTCATATAGTATACAGTACCTGCAGAAAACAGATTCCGAGAGAGTTACAAATATTAATGAACAGATACATTAATGTATTCATTTAAATGCAGGCTGACATTCCAAATGTAACCACATCAAACATGCTGCTTTATGCCCATTTAAATGGTTGGAGAGTGTTTATTCAACATGTTTTATAAGCATTAATGCATTATTGCTCTTCTTTACTGAGACATCTGTTGTCATTGCAACATCGAATACCAAATTATTAATTAATAGTTACACGTAGTCTAGTTACATAATATTATTTTGTCCAGTCCACTGGGTTTGATATATGAAACACATCTAATACCTGTGCCTCACCATATTACAATATCCCCTCCTCTTTGCAAACCAAGTCATCAGCAGTCTTACAGGCTGTATGTTTTCCTGCATGTGTCTGTTCTCATGATTGCATGCGTCTTCCAGGCAGATTCAAAGGTGTATCTCACTGCCGGCAGTAATCCATAGTGATTTACTGTAGCTGCCAGTAGGTGGATCACACTGAGAGATGGACTCTGCATCTACCGCCCCTTTTTTAAAGCTGTCCGCAGACAGACACAGAAAGCTAGACAGCATCAGACAGAAAGACATGATGCATTCACACTGCAGGCGAAGATGTAAAGTCGGATCGGATCATATCTGATAGTTTGGCAATGATGTGTGAAGGATCAGAAAGGTGTGTTGATGAAAGTCATGGATAAAAACGTTACGCCTCTGGCCAAGAAGACAGTTTTTGTTCTTTTTAATAAATAATATCCATCACTTGGTGCAGACAGCAACACATCCATGGATTGGTAATTTCAGCTAATGATTTCTGATTGTTTGTAGTTACTCTATTGAGGTGTGTTGAACATTCAGTTGAAATAAAATCAACTACTCTCCAAGCAGTTGTGCAGCGTTTCACAGGAAACCATGCGAGGAGAGAGGAAACGAGGAACGAGGAACAGGACTTGTCCTTTAGCTCCCATGTAAAGCAACTCTCAAGAACTACATTTTCCTCTTTAATAGTGCTTATAGTTAGGGCTGTCCTCAGGTTTGCCCTGGTCCAGCCCCTAGGTATGCTGCTATAGGCTTATAGGCTGCTGGGGGCCATCCATCCATCCATCCAGATATCTGGGGCCGGGTTGCAGGCTTATTTGAAGCAACCTTTTCTAATATTACCTCAAAACGTTTTCTTTAAATATTCTGACATCATTCTGGAATCTTTTATTGTGTTTAGTCCAATCAAAATGAAAGTGCTCTGCTACTTTATATATGGGGGGACAAATGCAGCTCAAAATGTTAAGGTATCTGAAGTCAATGTAATACATAGAGTTTGTGTGCATTTTATATGCATATTCTATAAATATTCCTTAATGGCACTCAGGCATTTCTTTATCCTCTCATTGAAACTCTGCTCTGCCTTCCTCATTTTCTTGTCATCTAACCCCTTGAAATGGCAATATACAATTTCTGCTCACAGAACCAAATTACATTGTATTTCAAAAAGTCTAAAAGTGCCTTTTCTCGGCATGACTGATTGATAGGCTGAATTGTTCCCTCTTTCCCTTCAAACGTCTCCCATTCAACTGACAAAGTCAATGTTTTAATTTTGGATGTCGCTGATTCAAGGTGTAGATGAGGCCAATTTTCCTGTCAATGTTGCCCTTTCAAAGTGAGCCGGCTTTCAGTGGTAATTGGCACAGACAATCACTGGCTTATGGAAGAAATAATGAAAAAAGCATTGGGCATATCCATCTGGAAGAAGACAGGAAATATATTTGCTTGCTAATTAGTTGGGTTACGTATGTTAACCGACGTGGATGTTGGGGTGTCGGGAGAAGAATGTATAATAGACCAGCATTTACTTAAAAGTCAGAACTAGGCCCATAAGAATCATCAAGGTGTATTCATTGTCATTCTACAACACAGGGTTTCACAACGGTTGTAGTCCCAAACCAAACAGAACGGAACAACATTATTTTGGATGTTGATACGTTGAGGAGTCTAACGGCCTGAGCCTTACAGTCGCTCTGTAGCCTGGTGGTCTTCCTTCTGACTGTCCTACTGGCAAAAGACACTATGTTAAAATGAACATAAAACAGAATCTTTTTTTGCCAGAGAAAAGCACTTAAATTCAGTAGAAACTGTGAAATCAAAAAACATTATACAAACTATATGGGCCTGTATCAGGGCTGTTGGTTTGAATGCCTGAGAAAGATCTATGACGAAACATCTTCAGTTGCTGTTATACATTTTGTGCTGAGAACAGTTTTCATTCCCCTAAACACTGCTCTTACAGGTTATAGAAGCTGTGTCGGAGTAGAAGAAGTTAATTAACTTGCCTTGTTTGTGCTGTCTTGGGATCGTATACAGTAATATGATTTTTTTACTGAACCCTCTCCATTGCTCTTACTGCTCTCAGTGTATGTAGTCTGTATGAACTGCGCAACACTCTTTCATCGCCTCATCCAGCGAAGGAAACGGAGGCTTTGCATCAGCCGTTTTATCCGCTCATTAATTATACATGAAGCTTGCAGAATTATAATAATTCTTTACCAATTGGAAACCACCTTAGGCACAATTAATCTTATCAAGATGCCAATACAGTAACAATGCCAACACAGTCTCCTCACTATGTCTCACCACTCAATAATATGCCTCTAATTTATTCTGCAGTGAAATTAATGCATGCCCATACTGCTGATAGCCACAATGTGTACGTCTCTCATCCCACAGGAGAGGGAGAGAGAGAGAGAGGGGAGGTGGGGGGACCAAATTCAGAAAGAGTGGAGGTGAGAGAATTGAAGACAGGAAGCAGGGATGAATTATGAGAAGATAGGCCCCTGGTCACAAACATGTAAAAGGCCCTTCACCCCTCTTATATAATTGCTTAACGCTAGTTAGCCCGCCTCCCCCCATAGCCGGTGTGAAGCCTTTAGCATTAGCCTCTGTTAGCTGTCCCCCGGCAGCCCCCAAGCAGCCGGATGGCTGGGTGACTGTTCGAAGGGGCTTTAAGTCTAAACAGAAGCTCACTGAGCACCACCAACCTCTTCACGTTTCGAACCAGTTTTCCCCACTCAGCGACGCACCCGCTGAGAAACCCACTCTGGTTATAGGTAGCTCCATAGTCAGAAACGTGAAGATAGGGAAGCCAGGGACCAAAGTCATATGCATCCCGGGGGCCAGAGCAGGCGACATTGAATCTTGTTTAAAACTGCTGGATAAAGATGAGCGTAGTTACAGTAAGATTATAATACACACTGCGGTGGTCGGAGGTCACTAAAATTAATGTGGAATCGGTGTGTACTTATGCCAAGACAATGTCGGACACCGTAGTTTTCTCTGGCCCTCTCCCCAATCTGATCAATGATGACATGTATAGCCGCATGTCGTCATTCAACCGCTGGTCGTCCAGGTGGTGCCCAGCAAACAATATGGGCTACATAGATGACTGGCAGACTTTCTGGGGAAAGCCTGATCTGATGAGTCGAGACGGCATTCATCCCACTTGGGATGGAGCGCGTCTCATTTCTGCAAACATGGCGAAGTTGATTAGCGGACTTAATCCATGACCCAGAGTTCAGATCAGGAAGCAGAAGCAGAGTTGTAGTCTTCCACCCTTCTCTGCACTTCCATTCGAGCAGTTACCCACCCTTAACCTTAACTCTATAGAGACTGTGTCTGTCCCACGGCCACTTAAATTAATTAAATCAAAAGTAACCAGGAGAGGAGTCATACAAAATAACCTCATACAGGTTAACATCACTATTTCAAAAGTGCAACAAAACAAGAAAATTAAATGTGGACTCCTAAAAATTAGATCTCTGTCATCTAAAGCTGTATTAGTAAATGATTTAATATCAGACAATCACATTGATTTATTGTGTCTTACTGAAACCTGGCTATGCCATGAAGAATATGTCAGCCTAAATTAATCAACTCCTCCAAGTCATATTAATACTCACATTCCTCGAGGCACCGGCCGAGGAGGTGGAGTAGCAGCCATCTTTGACTCAAGCCTATTAATGAATCCTAAACCTAAATTAAACTCATTTGAAAGCCTTGTTCTTAGTCTTTCACATCCAACCTGGAAAACATTACAGCCAATCCTATTTGTTATACTGTACCGGCCACCAGGTCCATATTCAGAATTTATATCTGAATTTTCAGAGTTTCTATCAAGTTTAGTCCTTAAAAGTGATAAGGTTATTATTGTAGGAGATTTTAATATTCATGTGGATATTGATAATGATTTCCTTAGTACTGCATTTATCTCATTGTTGGACTCGATTGGCTTCTGTCAGAGAGTACAGAAACCCACTCACTGCTTTGGCCACACCCTCGACCTTGTTCTTGCATATGGCATTGACATTGAGCATTTGGAGGTCTTCCCACAGAACCCTCTTCTGTCAGACCATTACCTCATAACTTTTGAGTTTATACTCCCGGAGTTTATACTCCGGGAGTATACACCGTTAGTCAAAAATTTCTACACCAGATGTCTAACTGACAGTGCTGTAGCTAAATTTAAAGAAGCGATTCCTTCTGCATTTGATTCAATACCACGTCTCAATGTGACGGAGGACTCCTGTGCTTACTTTAGTCCGTCCTAGATTGATCATATTGTCGATAGTGCTAGTCTTCACGAAAGCTCGAAAGTATATGGCGTTCCACCAATCTGGAAGAATCACGCTTAGTTTGGCGAGACAGCCTTAAAACATATAAAAAGGCTCTCCGTAATGCCAGAGCAGCCTATTACTCATCAGTAACAGAGAAAAATAAGAACAACCCCAGGGTTCTCTTTAGCACTGTAGCCAGGCTGACAGAGAGTCACAGCTCTGTGGAGCCGTGTATTCCTATAGACCTCAGTAGTAATGACTTCATGAACTTCTTCAATGAAAAGATTTTAACGGCTGTATGCTCTGGTGTATATTTGGATAGCTTTTCTCCCATTAACCTAGACCAATTGTCTTCAACGGTTTCTACTTCTAAACCGTCTACCTGTCTCTTGGACCCCATCCCAACGAGGCTGCTTAAAGACGTGTTGCCTTTAATTGGCACCTCTCTGCTGGATATTGTTAATGTGTCTTTGCTAACAGGGCATGTACCACATTCCTTCAAAGTAGCTGTAATTAAACCTCTCCTGAAAAAGCCCACTCTTAATCCAGAGGTGTTGGCTAACTATAGACCAATCTCTAACCTTCCCTTCCTCTCTAAGATCCTTGAGAAAGTAGTCGCAAATCAGTTGTGCGACTTCCTACATCAGAATAGTTTATTATAAACTTTCATTGCTATGCAGACGATACTCAATTATATCTATCGATCAAACCAGAGGAGACCAACCAGCTCGCTAAAATTCAAGAATGTCTTAAAGACATAAAAACATGGATGACCTGCAACTTCCTGATGTTAAACTCAGACAAAACTGAAGTTATTTTACTGGGCCCTGAACACCTCAGAGATCAATTATCTGGTGATGTGGTTTATGTAGATGGCATTTCCCTGGCATCCAACACCACTGTAAAGAATCTCGGCGTTATCTTTGACCGAGACTTGTCCTTTAACTCCCACGTTAAGCAAATCTCAAGGATTGCATTTTTTCATCTACGTAACATTTCAAAAATCAGGCACATCTTGTCTCAAAAAGATGCAGAAAAGCTGGTTCACACGTTTGTTACTTCCAGACTAGATTACTGCAACTCCTTATTATCAGGCTGCTCTAATAAGTCTCTTAAATACCTCCAGTTGATCCAGAATGCTGCAGCTCGTGTACTCACAAAAACTAAGAAAAGAGATCACATTACTCCTGTATTAGCTGCTCTGCACTGGCTCCCTGTAAAATCAAGAATCACATTTAAAATTCTTCTCCTCACCTACAAAGCCTTGATTGGTGATGCACCATCATATCTTAAGGAGCTTGTAGTACCATATTGCCCCACTAGAGAGCTGCGCTCACTAAATGCGGGGCTACTTGTGGTTCCTAGAGTCCTAAAAAGTAGGATGGGAGCAAGAGCCTTCAGTTATCAAGCTCCTCTTTTATGGAACCAGCTTCCACTTTCAGTCCGGGAGGCAGACACAGTCACCTCATTCAAGAATAGACTTAAGACTTTCCTGTTTGATAGTGCTTATAGTTAGGGCTGAATCAGGTTTGCCCTGGTCGAGCCCCTTGATATGCTGCTATAGGCTTATAGGCTGCTGGGGGATGTTTTAGGATACACTGAGCACCTATCTCATCTTCTCTCTCTCCTTATGGATAAATGTACATCTCTCCATTGCACCTTATTAACTCTGCTTCCTCCCCGGAGTTGTTGTGACTTCACGTCTCATAGGGTCCATTGGACCTGGAGGTGTCTGATGCCTGGTGAGCCGGCCTCCCGCGTTGGCCCTGCTGATGCGCCCCGCCCCCCCCTCCTCTCTACCTCCTTCTGTTTCATGGATTGGAGTTCCATTCATACATTGTCATATTCATGTAATGTGTTTATGTAACTTTGTAAATGCTGTTCATTCTGTACACATGACATCTATTGCTTCTGTCCATCCGGGGAGAGGGATCCTCCTCTGTTGCTCTCCTGAAGGTTTCTTCCCTTTTTTCCCTGTCAAAGGTTATTTTTAACAATGGACCATCTAGAGTCTAGATGGTCCATTGTGGGAACTTCTCTCTAGATGCCCCAATATGGGAGCTTCTCTCTCGATGACCCAGATGATGTTAAGGCAATCGGTTTCCTGATTATTTCCTAGTAATGGGAATGCTTGGACTTGTAAAGTACTGCTTTCTTAATATAACTCTTTAAGTTGACTTAATTGACTATTTACTGTCAACATAATTAACTTCACTGAGATCCCAAAGTTGTCTTAACTTACATTTTATAGTTAACCTAATTAATAATTGTTAGTTAACTAGAATGTTTACTGCAATTAAATGAGTTGCCTAAGCTCAGTTATTTTTCAGCTTTAACAACTTAAATTGAATAGGCTACTTTACGTAGAAATTTTGAGGCAATCGGTTTCCTGACTTTTTTCAAATAAAGCAAACTTGTGGTGTATAAAGTACCCAAAAGCAATACTTGAGTAATAGTCACCTATTAGAATACTACTTGAGTAAAAGTCTTAAAGTTTCTGATATTTATTGTACTTAAGTATCAAAAGTAATTTTCTGATTTTAAATGTAGTATAAAAAGTAAAAGTACAAGTAAATGCTGTTAATAAAAAAGCAAAGGGTCAGAATTTTGAAGTGTACATTACCAATAACCAATATATTGTACATAAGTATACTTTTGCATCTATTATCTATTATTCTGTACACATGACATCTATTGCTTCATCCGGGGAGAGGGATCCTCCTCTGTTGCTCTCCTGAAGGTTTCTTCCCTTTTTACCCTGTCAAAGGTTATTTTTGGGGAGTTTTTCCTGATTTGATGTGAGGTCCTGGGACAGGGATGTCGTATGTGTACAGATTGTAAAGCCCTCTGAGGCAAATTTGTAATTTGTGATATTGGGCTATACAAAATAAACAGAATTGAATTAAACTGAATTATGAACTTATCATCATAATTCTCCGAAAAGCAATATGACACTATGAAGGAGTTGTTACAGTGCATTTGCACAAGTATGCTCATTCCGAGTAGAGGATGTAGAGGGCAAATGCATAATATTGTGTTCAGCAAAAAATATCAACTAAACGCTTTCTTGGAAACAGTGAAAAAAAGTCTAGCTAACAACTTTAGCTAGCCCCACTTGCTCCACACACTTGCATGCATCTCCAACTCCGACGCGGTTCAAATCGTAATGCTGCGCTCTCACAGCTCCTGTCAATCCTATGGTGTGGTGGCTAGCTAACGTTAGTTAGCTAACGTTAGCCAACTAGTACTGCAATGATTATAGCTAAGGTGACTCCAATCAACAAAATTTCACAACTGTCAACACTTCCTCAGCTCACTAACTCGCGGTCTGTCTACTACACTAATTGTCTCATTTGATTTATGATAGCTAGCGAATGTTAGCCTAACATATAACATCTTAATGAGAAGATTAGACACCTGTCTCCTCCGCCAAAGATATACTCCAATCCTGTGGAAAACACTGCTAGATATCTTAACGGGTTTATGATAATTATGATTACTAAACATTAACGTTGCGGCTCATGGGATTAATCTTAATTTACCTCAATGTGTTTCCTGAGGTTGGATCGGGATTTTTTGAATGCCAATATTTCAGTAACTTTGGGTAAGCATAAGAGGCACTTCATCCGGTAGGCCTACGAAGAATCCTTCACTCCAACAGAAGAAAACATTTCTCACAAATATGGCTACGGGTGTTGGTCTTCGTCACCACCGTTGTTTGTTGCAAGAGTAGCAGGTCTCATGATTAATTTTTTTCTAAAGATAGATTTGATTTTGTAGCGAGTAACGAAGGTTTCAGGGGAAATGTATCGGAGTCAAAGTATCAGTTTTCTTTACAAAATGTAGTGAAGTAAAGTGAAAGTCAACAGAACTATAAATAGTAAAGTAAAGTACAGATATCCAAAAAAACGACTTAAGTACAGTAACAAAGTATTTCTAATTCGTTAACCACTGACTAAGGCTGGTGTGAACGCACCCTAAAAGTTCTGGGATAACAGATAAATAAAAACTGACCACAGTATTACTAATACTACTAACAGGAGATAAGGAAATACACAATAAAAAGACACACCGGGTCCATGTTTCTATCCAGCCCAGATAGACAGTGAAAGGAAGACAGCCGTATGTGTCAATGCCACCAGTGTGATGCCGTGTGATTGGCTTTCCCCGGGGAACTCCGCTCGCAGAGCAGCTAATGATTATCTGCTACGTTGATGATTCTGCTGTGGTGAGTGAGTGATGACTTGTCTGCACTTGCAGAAGCGTCCTCCCTCTTTACTCACACACTCTCACCCTGGACATCAGTCCCTTCAAATACTAAAACACACACAAGCATGCATGCATGAACAGAAGACGGTCAGCAGTCACTTCAGCTGAGTCAGGGAAAAGAGGAAGGGTCGGGGGTGTTTGATGTGCATCGTGTGTCCCCCGAGGTCTTCTGTCCGTGGGAAACGGGTGCTGCTGGACTCTCGTGGTGCAATCCAATACTTTAGATAGCCTCTCTGTCCCCTATCTGACAGAGGAGAACAGTTTCACTTTGTTCAGTATCGATGAACAATGTTCGGATGCTGCGATCCAATAAAAGTCTTCTCACTGAGTATTCATCGATTTGCAGATTTATTCAGCGTGTAGGTGGTAAAACGTCCTCTGCTCTGCAAAGGAGATAATGTCAACACAGGAGGGATGGAGGGAAAAGCAGAGATAGAGATACTGAAAATGTGCTCGGTCTATAATCAGTTTTGGAGTTTTGGAGTTCGCAACTCAGCCGTGGTTAGACAGCTTGTTGAGTTAATTTACTTTTTGGTTAAATTGTATTGTCTTCGACAATGACTTTTAGATGATAGCCTGCTCTCATCCTTGCTTGTTTTTGAGTTTGAATGAAATGGTATTTACGAAGCCTTCTGCTGTGTTAACACCAAACACCATCACTCGTCACATTACTCCTGGGGATTTGATCATGGGATCATTGGTGTTAATTTGCATCACTCGTGCTAGACACGTCAGGGAGGAGATGGGGCTCCCTCGCTTGGACAATGTTTCATCAATCATGGCTGAAATAACCACTATTTCTACTTTGTACATGTTGTAGAGGTCTCAGATATCCCGGGACACATAACGCTGTCTTGTCTGCCTTCATAACATCATCCGGATGTCATTAAGCTGTCACTTAGCTAGCAAGCTACTACATAATGATGCCAATTTGTTTTCTAAATGGAGTTTGGATCTATTGGTGCTAGCCTATGCTAACATTGTAGCTTCTCCATCAACACTCAAAATAACGTCATATATACACGTAAATACGGTTGTGTGGTTATTGCTTTTACTGCATGGTTTACACACATACATACACCACTCATTGCAGTCTCTGTACAAATATGAGGTATTGTAGAGCTCTGGATGAGAACATACGGCTTCAATATTTTGTCCCACCATTTCTGCCATCAGTGATGACAGGAGGAGAATCTCAACGCTGACAGGCTTTTGCGACAAAGCGTTTACGTGAATTACTCGCTCATGGGAAATACGCAATTGAATCAAATTTTGTATATTTCGCATACTCCCTCAATCACGTAATTTACATCGTTCGTCTACTCGCATCTTTACATTTACTTTAAAAAATGTGCTTTGCGTTTGGTGGAAACACAACTGGTCGAGATCTGCACTTTACATTTTTGCGGAGCCCAGGAGGTGACATGGATGTCATTTTTTCATTAAGCGAGCATGTGTTTTAAGTCACATGCACACTATTGTAAGACGCAGGCATATTTCAGGAAGATGCATGCACGTTTTTCATCTAATTGGAATTCATATTTCCTTCATCATCAAATCATCGATATTGTTAGGATCTCTGTCTGTTGTTAGTGTTGGCTCCCCTCTTTGTTCCCCTCCTGTCCGGTTTGTTGTTATGTGCTTAATGTTTTGCTTTTGTCGGTCTACAGTCTCCACCTCCGGTTTCCGCCCACTACCACGCCCCTCTCCTTTGGCTCAGCTGGGGCTTGTTGCCCTAAGTGCTGCCAGCTGTTTAAAGGACCATGGCATTCCCTGGCGGGTTGTCAGATCATTCCGGTCACCAGTCTGGTTCCTTACTGCATGTTGGGAACACCAGGTCTCTACCGATCCCGTTGGTATCAAGGACTAGAGTTCGGTTGAGTTGCCCTCCCGGCTCCAGCGAGGGAACACTCGCTTCTGATCAGCTGGACTACTCTGATCATTGTTTTGTTTGTTTTATTCTTTGCTGTTTTTTTCCTTCCCGATCCGTTAGGGAAATAAAGATCCTCATTTTGAATCTTAAAGGCTGCTGCGTGAGCGTGCGTTTGGGTCATCCACACCACACAACCCTAACAGATATGATGTTAGAATGCATTTTTGATGACTTTTTCTTTAAATTTCTCAAAGACTGAACAGCAAAAAATTTAGATCAAGATGTTCATGCACATGTTCATTCTAACCAGGACTCCAATTCTCCAAATTATTATTTTTTAATGATAGTTCAAATTACGAATATGTTATAATATAATTTTGGCAAAATGTCCCTCTACAGTAACACATAGACTAAAACTCTTTATGGACCAGATTTTCACAATCGACGGCTCTCTTGACCGCAGTTAACTGCACACTGAAATGTCGTTACTGAAAAAAGCGTTATCATTTTCTTTTTGTCCATGTCACCTTACGGGCTGCATAGTTTCATCGACATTTACATAGAAGTAAAACGTATGATATGTTTTCAAACATACCAAAACTGAGGAGCAGTAAACAGGCCCCTCAAAATTACCTTATAAACATGACAACTTACGGTTGCAGGTTGTCATGGGAACACAACATTTCTGGCCTCAGTTTTTCAGAAGCAGTTGCAGAGACGAATAAATCTGAGCTGAAATCACACTGAACACTGCTTGGCTGAAGGCTCAATTGACAGGTGTTGGCTGCTCGTGGAAGACTGATATCCATAATTGTCCGGTACCATATTCAGTCAGATTTCCCAACATGTGTGTGTGTGTGTGTGTTATCTGGCTCTCTCATCCCTGGAATAAAGAAAAGAAACAGAAAACTTCCTGTCAGTGGAATTAAACCCTTGGGTTGTGCTCTCTCTGCCCCATATCAGAGAAAATGCACAGTATGAACATAATACATACTTTTAACATATTAGTGTATTTATCTGTATTATTATTATCTGTAAATCTGCACAGCACCTCTTTGCTTTTTGGGCATATATTATTTCGTTTAATATTGACAGAAAAGTACATAACATCATTTCATTAAATCTTAAAGCATTAAAACTGATACCTAGCTGTGTGCATACTAAATTTGCATGCAATATTGAGAGTTGGGTGGTTCAGGGTTAAGCGCTGTGGTGAAAAAAGACCACAGGTTAAAATGGTTTAATATAATGTAGGTTTTATTTGTGTAGCTCAGCAGCCATTTGCTTAGCAGTTGTTTTTCTTAATTCTTTTATATTGATCGATATCAATAATTAACACGAAATATGTTTTATAAAAATAATGATCAACTCACAGTTTTATGAGTATTCTCTTTTGGACAGAACCCTATCTAAAACAGAAGGTTGATCATGGTTTATAATATATAATTTTCTTCAGAACAGGTTATTGAAGTTTGATTAAATATGAACAGCGTATAGAAGTTTGTTGGCCACCATACTTCCACTGGAGCTGGACTAAAATGAAGAAATGAACGGAATATCTGCACTGCATTTGACTAAAACTAAACAAAGATATAAATAACTGTTCAAATCGTTGTTAATATGCTATTAAAGAAGGATTCTGCAGGACTGCTAACTTGTAGGAAAAGGAAAGTGATTTGAAAAAGAACTATATTGATAATGACTGTGTCATCATGGTTTAGCTCCTTTCATCGGCCGGCCGTAGATTGTGTCCCTTAGTCCCCGCTGTGTTGCTTGAATAGCCTGATTATCACAGTGAACGTAACGTTTATGAGTTATAACACGTTATCAAGGCTTAATGAAATATTGAAATAGACAATTGAAAAGTTAATAATTTTGCATTCAAATTACATTAACTGCAAACTTGATGTCACTATTGCTCCACTATGTAGCCTTGAATGGGCTTCTAACCCATACACACTATGCATGCTTAACTTCTAAATAGTTTGTCGAGCAGTCGGCTAGTGGAATGGAAAAGTTATATTCTTAGTTGTATTTTATCTTTCTATTTGTGAAGTAGCTTACAAACCTCTAAATGCAAATCTTCTTCAATCCTTCATTTTACAAACATAATGACATACCATCCCCCGTACCTGTTGTCAAGTAATCAATTCAATTCAGTTTATTTTGTATAGCCCAAGATCCCAAATTACTAATTTGCCTCAGAGGGCTTTACAATCTGTACACATACGACATCCCTGACCTTTGACCTCACATCGGATCAGGAAAAAAACAAACAAATAACCTTTCACAGGGAAAAAAGTGAAGAAACCTTCAGGAGAGCAACAGAGGAGGATCCCTCTCCCCGGATGGACAGAAGCAATAGATGTCATGTGTACAGGATCACTTGTGGGGACAAGTCAAGAAATAAGGGCAGCCATATGTCCCCTCCTGAACCCGCCTTCTTGTCTCTCTTACATAAAAGCCATGTGAATTGTGACTCTTCAGTGCCTCCTTAGACAGACTCATAGTGACTCTTTATAACGGTGCCTCTTCTCTGCGCAGGGTATAAATGATTTCATACACAAGTTATGATATTCGTTATTTCAGCTTAAAAAGACTCAACATTCTCCACCACACAAGTCAAAGACGAAGTAGAGAAGTGGCATTTGGTCTGTTGTAGTGACTCATATTTGGAATACAGTTCCAATGTAGCTTTGTGTGTTACTGCCATCTTCACCTCTGTAAAACTCTGAAACACAACAAAGTACAATCACATTTAGTTTATCTGATACACCAGCAAGTAAGACAACGTGTCCTTCCTCCTGAATGACCCACTGTCTCACCTGGAGAATTATGTGACTGTCACCAAGACTGAGGAGCTGATGGTGGACTTTGGGATAAAGCAGGAGAGGGACCTACCAGCCCTTCATGGTCAGTGGTGTCCCGGTGGAGAGGGTGGACAGCTTTAGATAGCTTGACGTCTGCATCCCTGAGGATTTATTGTGGTCCTCTTGTAATGGAAAATATACTGGTTTGAATATCATATCATATTGTGTATGTTGTGCTTATGCTGGCAATTACCTTTTTGTGGCCCCTTTTCTCCATCTCCTTATAGTCATTATCGCATGATTTATGGGCACTCCCTTCTCACTGGAAGCGCACATTCTTTTGTAACTCCTGCCTCCTCTGGCCTTTGGCTTGTGAATGGGACCCAGAAACTCCTTATTTATAAGGCAGCATTCTCTCAATTGTTCACACAATTGTTATACTTTTTTCAATTGAGTTTATTTTGTATAGCCCAATGTAACAGGTTTCCCTGTTACCCGGTGAGTCGCGGACTTGAACAGAGGCAGCAACATAGCTTGAGGTCGTTCCAAATGCTCTTTTGTTCGTCACAAACAAATACAGGCTCCGTGACAGCTTCTGCTTCTTCCCTCTCCTCTCAGTCCCTCCTGCTCTTATTTGGGGAGAGACAGCCAGATTAACCCCAGCTGAGGCTGATTAGACATCATTCTGGCACTGTTCCCTGAACCACACCCCGCTCCACCCACTCTACAGCTGAGTCTAACCACACCCCACTGCCACACCCAATATATCACAAATGACAAATTATCCTCAGAGGGCTTTACAATCTGTACACATACGACATCCCTGACCTTTGACCTCACATCGGATCAGGAAAAACTCCCAATACTATAATACAATGAAGCAAACCATATAACCTCTGATGCACCTTTCACCCCTCCCTTTCATACTCACTGTCAGTGCATGTTCGTGTGCTACCTGACCCTTTGGAAGGAAGGGTATAGAATGTGCATTTGTACTCCTCTGAACGTTCATCGTGCTTCAGGCTTGTTCCTTCCTCCGCAGGAATAAATACTCAGAAGCTTAAAGGTTGATTGTTGGATCTCATTATTTTAAACCTATCTCATCCGAAGCTTGTGAATAGGAGTTACGAATAATTCCACCACACTCTCACGTCAGCACCTTGAGGAAGAGACCCTGACAGGGTGTCTACCTTGAGACGGCTAAGGGACTTCAGGCTGCCGCTCAAGCTGCTAAAGTCTTTCATCACCAACAGCATCGTAGAGAGAGTCCTGACAGGAAGCATCAGTGCCTGGTTCTGGGTTCTGAGACAGCAGCAAAAGGGACGTCAGAGCACCGTGCAATGTCATAATGGTCATAAGACTCATAAAAGACCTCCATCACCTAGACAACAGACTCAGAATATGAAGACAGTACAACTGCCTCAAGGCCAAACAGAGAGGATGAGGACGAGTTGCTTGAGTTGACAGTGTTTTCTGATCCAGCACCCTTCTCAGCAGTATGACAACAAATTCTTACGCAACACAATAACATTATCAGTGTCCTCAGAAAAAATAAAATAAAACATTCTTATTACATTAGAATGACAATATTTTAACCTTATTTGCGCAACTGCAACCCAGACGGTGTGAAGTGAGGTTGGAAGATGAATAAATAAAAGAACAAAGTTCAGAATGGTAAGTAGAATTACTTTCATACCTTATTACCACCCACGGTATACATAAAAGTACCCGTAGCAAAGTAACACAATACTTCATCATACATTCATCTGTGTCAGCTTCTTACAGTCCCACAGACTGGATGGATAGCCTTGTTTTACGTTGGTCCGGGAATCTTTATGTGTACTGTGGGTGATTATAAGATATGAAAGTAAGTCTACCTACTGTTTTGAATTATGTTCTTATACCAAGTCATTTTAACATTGTTAGCAGCTAAAAGAATACAACTAACATTGTTACAATACACACCATCATTTCCCCAAGGAGATGAATGAAGAATCCTCTATTGATGTATTATATGAGACTATCTAAGCAACACATTCATTGAAATTCAGTGAAACCAATTTAAATAATGAAAACACAAAATATGATCATATAAAATTACACCGAAACACTTATTACATATTTGTTTTATTTGGCTGTGAGAAAAAGAAAGCAGCCTATAACATCTGTACCTACCTGTGCCTGCTGTGCTAACCTGTACAAATATGACGTCTTTAATAAAATAATGATTACTTTACAAACTCCTTGTGAGGAAAAACTAGTGTGCACCGTATGTGTGTCCATGACAATGAGTGGCACCATTTCACTATATCAGAATGCAAAGGAAAAAACAACTCATACATAAACCTGACTCAAACTGGCACATTCATACTCACTCTGACTCAATGAGACTTTTCATCAAGGCCTGGCGGTATGGAAAACAGACCTGACAGCCAACTGGGGAACAGGTAACACAGAAGTGAGAGAAGAGAAGTGATGAGGAAAAAAGGGAGGAAGAGAAAAATGAAACAGAGAGCGAGAGAGAGAAGATGCAGAGAAAAACAAGGAATGTTCTTTCTATGTGCCACATAAGAGTAATGCTGAGAGGAAAAGAGAGGAAGAGGGTGGCAAGTGAAAAGTACAATAAAGGAGGATTGATTCAATAAGAAAGACTCCTAGAGTGTATTCCTTTGGTGTAGGAGAAAAGGAGCTGGTAGCAACAGGAGTATAGGGAGGACGAATGGGACTGCAGTGGTGGAAAGTAACTGAAAGTGTGAATCTTAACTGGTCTTACGATCCGATTATAATTCACCATCTGTCAAATACATAATGATGATAATCTCAATTTATCGCGTTTTCCTATTTTCGATATTACTGCGCATTGCTATTTTTTCCATTAATTAATACAAGCAGTCAGATAAATCGGAACATTTTGAAAGTGCTTTCAAAATGTAGACTACAACAGTCTAGAACAGGGGTGTCCAATACGTCGATGGCAAAGGCAGTGCGGGTAGATCGCATGCCATTAAAAAAAAAAGAAGATCCTCCCTACGGCATTTGCCACTTGATTGACATACAGAGCAGCCAGTCCGAGAGCAGCCAGTCCGTGACACGGGTCACCACACATGCGCAAGTCAACCGCACGAGCTACTGCAAAACAAATTAGTTTTTTATTCGGATGGTGTTTACAGACATGACTGCAAAAGAAGTGCTGTTAACAACACTGCCCATGAAAGAACACACTTAGAATGAGGACATTTTTCAGTCTTTCAAAAACTTTATCGACAAAACTCCCAGTGTGCAAATTATTGTCAATTGACATACAAGAGGCCCGCAATGGTTGGCAAGTGCAGGGAGAACGATCTTTTCCCCAACTTCCTTAATTACCACTGCATAATACACCAACAAGCATTATGTGATAAAATGCTAAACATGAAAGAAATAATGGATGTGGCAACGAACATCGCCTGTTCTATTTGAGCGAGAGCTCTTCAAAGACGGCTGTTCCGTGCACATCTGGAGAAGGCGGACTGCGACCGCTCTGACTTCTTGCTACACACTGATGTGAGGTGGCTTAGTAAAGATTTTGAGAGCTCTGTCCGGAGATGAAGGACTTTCTCCATGTTGTTAAACATGCAGAATACAACCAACTAAATGACGATCAGTGGCTGCTAGACATTTTTAACCGATCTGACCAACATGTTGAATGACCTTAATTTAGAGAGCTGCAAGAAAAAAACAAAACCGTGGTTGATATGATCAGCTGAGTTAATGGTTTCAAACAAAAAATGCAACACATAAGCTGCAGCGCCATGATTTGGGGAACTTCCAAAACCTCGCGTCAGAGCTGGAGACGCAACGGAAGGCGTGTGCGACTGTGGGTCAGTGGTTAGCAGGTCTGTCTTTCAATCAGGGGGTTGGCGGTTCAATCCTTTGCCCTAGTCGATGTGTCCTTGAGCAAGACCCTTAACCCTGAATTGTTCCCTAGCTGTGTCTACAGTGTATGAATGTAACATGATTATAAGTCGATTTGGATAAAAGTGTCAGCTAAATGCCATGTAATGTGTGCGCAACTTGACGACTTTCCATGCAAGTCGTCAGAATAAAATGTAATGTCAAAAATGTACAGAATTGTATTGTGTCATAAGGGGTTATGCAAGGTACGCCAATATTGTAAATATAAAGTATATTTATACATTAATAATGCTAAATATCTCTATATATCTATATCTATATAGATATATTGATATTTAGCATTATTAATGTAGGTGGATCTTTTTGACTTGGTCATTTTAAAAGTAGCTTGCAAGCCAAAAAGGTGTGGGCACCCCTGGTCTAGAATATAAAAAGCTGCATCCTTTCTCTATTAGTATCTGTTGCATTTCACATAGCAGGAATTAGCATCGCGGCTAGCAGACTTTGTTTAGCTCATCTATCTCCTCTTCCTCAGTTTAAGTGACTTCATCTCCCAGTTTCAGCCTGCATGCATTGCTATCCGTACACCTTGCCATCTCAAAAAGATGCCAGAATGCGTCATCAGTTAAACACACAGTCAATCACAGTGCTGTTAGGTGAGGCCAAACATTGTTTTTTATAAGAAATCAAGAAATCAACTTTTTGTAATACTTTTATATTTTTCAAACCAGCACAGCTGACATGTATGATCTCGTAAAGCACAATGTTGTGTTTTTACAAGCAGCGAGAGTTGAGAAATGTGTGGTGAGAGTTCATTCTGGGATTGTGTTGGTGTGACAGGGAGAGAGAGCTGAGTGGTCGGCTGGGTGAGGCAAGCGGAAAATGGACCTGAGGCACTGGAAGATACAAGAAAATAGAAAGTTCAGACAAAGACAAGCATTCATCTGATGGAAACTTGAAACTAGTTGTAGCATTAGTATCACATTAGCAAACTGAATGATCTGGCAGACTCACGTGTACAGTCGGGGTAAATATCCTGCAGGAGCTTGATGAATGAATGGGATGGATTTTTAGAGCTTATGTACCATATATATATATATATATATATATATTTATATATTCATGTAGTGTGGAATTGAGACTCATTGTTCAATTGGCTTCTGTCAGAGAGTACAGAAACCCACTCACTGCTTTGGCCACACCCTCGACCTTGTTCTTGCATATGGCATTGCCATTGAGCATTTGGAGGTCTTCCCCCAGAACCCTCTTCTGTCAGACCATTACCTCATCACTTTTGAGTTCATACTACCGGAGTGTACACCGTTAGTCAAAAGTTTCTACACCAGATGTCTAACTGACAGTATACATTTAGAGAAGCGATTCCTTCTGTATTTGATTCAATACCACGTCTCACATTCCTTCAAAGTAGCTGTAATTAAACCTCTCCTGAAAAAGCCCACTCTTGATCCAGAGATGTTGGCTAACTACAGACCGATCTCTAACCTTCCCTTCCTCTCTAAGATCCTTGAGAAAGTAGTCGCAAATCAGTTGTGTGACCTTTTTACATCATAATAGTTTATTTGAGGACTTCCAGTGCACAGAGACAGCACTGGTGAAAATTACAAATGACCTCCTAATTGCATCAGATAAAAGACTCATCTCTGTACTTGTTTTGTTAGACCTTAGTGCTGATAAAGGACTCATCTCTGTACTGGTCTTGTTAGACCTTAGTGCTGATAAAGGACTCATCTCTGTACTTGTTTTGTTAGACCTTAGTGCTAATAAAGGACTCATCTCTGTACTTGTTTTGTTAGACCTTAGTGCTGATAAAGGACTCATCTCTTAGTGCTGATAAAGGACTCATCTCTGTACTGGTCTTGTTAGACCTTAGTGCTGATAAGGACTCATCTCTGAACTTGTCTTGTTAGACCTTAGTGCTGATAAAGGACTCATCTCTGTACTTGTTTTGTTAGACCTTAGTGCTGATAAAGGACTCATCTCTGTACTTGTTTTGTTAGACCTTAGTGCTGATAAAGGACTCATCTCTGTACTTGTTTTGTTAGACCTTAGTGCAGATAAAGGACTCATCTCTGTACTTGTTTTGTTAGACCTTAATGCTGATAAAGGACTCATCTCTGTACTTGTTTTGTTAGACCTTAGTGCTGATAAAGGACTCATCTCTGTACTTGTTTTGTTAGACCTTAGTGCAGATAAAGGACTCATCTCTGTACTTGTTTTGTACTGCGTTCAACACCATTGATCATTACATCCTATTACAGAGACTGGATCAGTCGATTGGCATTTCAAGTACCGCACTAAGTGGGTTTAAATCCTATTTATCAGATCGTTCTCAATTTGTATTTGTAAATGATGAAGCCTCGATGACCACTAACGTTAATCACGGAGTTCCACAAGGTTCTGTGCTTGGACCAATTCTATATACCTTATATATGCTTCCCTTGGGCCATATTATCAGAAAACACTCCATAAACTTTCATTGTTATGTAGATGATACTCAATTCTATCTATCGATCAAACCAGAGGAGATCAACCAGCTCGCTAAACTTCAAGCATGTCTTAAATACATAAAAACATGGATGATCTGCAACTTCCTGATGTTAAACTCAGACGCGGCCCAGAACACCTCAGAGATCAATTATCTGGTGATGTGGTTTCTGTAGATGGCATTGCCCTGGCATCCAACACCACTATAAAGAATCTTGGCGTTTGATCCTTTAACTCCCACGTGAAGCAAATCTCAAGGACTGCATTTCTTCATCTACGTAACATTAAAAAAATCGATGCAGAAAAGCTGGTTCACGCGTTTGTTACTTCCAGACTAGATTACTGCAACTCCTTATTATCAGGCTGCCCTAATAAGTCTCTTAAATCCCTCCAGTTGATCCAGAATACTGCAGCTCGTGTACACACAAAAACTAAGAAAAGAGATCACATTACTCCTGTATTAGCTTTCCTATAGACTTTCAGTCCGGGAGGCAGACACAGTCACCTCATTTAAGAGTAGACTTAAGAACTTCCTCTTTAATAGTGCTTATAGTTAGGGCTGAATCAGGTTTGCCCTGGTCCAGCCCCTAGATATGCTCCTATAGGCTTATAGGCTGCTGGGGGACGTTTTAGGATACACTGAGCACCTATCTCCTCTTCTCTCTCCTTATGTACACATTTACATCTCTTCATTGCACATTACTAACTCTACTTCTTCCCCGGAGTCTTTGTGCCGTCTCGCCTCATAGGGTCCATTGGACCTGGCTGTGTCTGAAGCTGGTCCTGGGTCCTGCCTCCTTGCCCCTGCTTCCTGCATCCAGCACCTGGCCTGGGCCTGGCCTTCTTCCCAATGGCCCTGCCTCCTTCTCTGTGCCTCCTGCCTCAAAGGCGGACCTCATTGGTCCGGCCTCTTTCGCAATGCCTCCTGCCTCTGTGGCCCTCCTGCCATGGCCCTGCTGATGAGACCCCGCTCCCTCTCTCTTATGGAATTGTGGAAATCTGGATTGTGGCCCATGCCTACTAATTATTCATACATTTCTGTCATATTCATTAAATATGTTGTAACTCTGTAACACTGTTCATCTGTAAACATAACATCTATTGCTTCTGTCCATACTCTGAAAACAGCCCAAGAGCTTCTCAAGGCAAATAAATGGAATATTCTTCCTATAAGTTGATCTCAACCCAAGTGAGCATGCTTTTTATTTACCTCAGATAAAAGTGATGGCAGAAAGACCCACAAACAAGCAGAACATAAAGGCCTGCAAAACATTTCAAGGTAGGAAACTCAGCGTTTCTTCAGGCTACCATTGACTGCAAAGGATCTCCTTTCAAGTATTACAGTTAATCATTATATTTACTATGTTAGTTTGTCCAATTACTTCTGAAACTCTGAAAATGTGTGGGTGTCTGTGTAAAAAAGACTGTAATTCCTAAACATTCCTAAACGCCATATATTTGTTATGAAAGTCTACAATTCAACCACATATTTACTTCTTTATTTATAAAAAATAGAACAATTGTGTGCAGACACAATAAATGGAATTTAATTTTATTTGGAGTTTTTAGACAGAGGGCGTATTGGTGAGTTTTGCTGTATAGTAAGGTTTAGGCCTGAACAGCTCTGCACTCTTCCACTACAGGCTGTAAACCAGCAGAGAGTAATTCAGTTTGGACAGGAGTCACCGGGTTATGAATTGGCTATTTGTGGACCAAAATAAATCCCCCATTTCTCTCTCTCATTCTCTCCCTTTACTCCTTTACTCACTTCTTTTCCCTCTCCAGTCAGCCTCCCCCTTCTCTCGCACAGCTTTAACTCCTCACTGCCTCCTCTCCATCCCTCTTCAGCAGGGGTGTCAAACTCATTTCCACCGTGGGCCACATCAGCATCATGTTGCCCTCAAAGGGCCGGTTGTAACTGTAACACTAGTGTACAAATATTGTACATGCATTTATATAGCACATTTCTCTGTTATTATAACATAAATCCATTTAATTTAGGGTTAAGAAACCCACATTAATGTATCAAAGATCAAACGCATGTTATTACATTAATTTAGTTCAAAGCTTTTTTGTCACAGTTGAGAAGGACATAACTGGTCTGGGGCAGTGGTTCTCAACTAAAGATATGATGGTGATGCACCTTCAGTTATCAAGCTCCTCATTTATGAAACCAGCTTCCACTTTCAGTCCGGGGGGCAGACACAGTCACCACATTTAAGAGTAGACTTAAGACTTTCCTGTTTGATAGTGCTTATAGTTATGGCTGAATCAGGTTTGCCCTGGTCCAGCCCCTAGATATGCTGCTATAGGCTTATAGGCTGCTGGGGGATGTTTTAGGATGGATGAATTTACATCTATCCATTGCACCTTATTAACTCTGCTTCCTCCTCGGACTCTTTGTGACTTCACATCTCATAGGGTCCATTGGACCTGGCGGTGTCTGATGCCTGGTGAGCCTCCTTCTGTTTCATGGATTGGAGTTCCATTCATACATTGTCATATTCATTGAATGTGTTTATGTAACTTTGTAAATGCTGTTCATCCTGTACACATGACATCTATTCCTTCTGTCCATCCGGGGAGAGGGATCCTCCTCTGTTGCTCTCCTGAAGGTTTCTTCCCTTTTTTCCCTGTGAAAGGTTTTTTTTGGGGAGTTTTTCCTGATTCGATGTGAGGTCAAAGGTCAGGGATGTCGTATGTGTACGGATTGTAAAGCCCTCTAAGGCAAATTTGTAATTTGTGATATTGGGCTATACAAAATAAACCGAATTGAAATTAAATTGAAAATTGAATTGGTTTGGGGCAGAGGTTCTCCACTGGTCTGGCTGGGACCCACCATCACCCCTGAATGACAAGCCGAGACCCAAATCGAGGAACATTTTCAACTTATCAAATTGATTTTTAGAAAAGATGATGCCGTTTGAACCTGAGATAGTAAAGAATATCACAGTATCTTCAGCCTTTAAAAAAATACTCAACAGTGCTTTCATGCACAAACATGAAATACAAAAGTCAAACTACTGAGATGGAGTTTAATAAAGACTAAAATTATGTAACTTATGACTCTCACTGAATCTAAGACAACTAACACTGCATTATGGAAATAAGTCAGTGTCTTGAGGAGCAGCTTTTATCCCCACACTAAAAAATAAATTAATGCAATTCAAAAAGAGTCAAGTAAACAAAATATTTTTTCTCTTCGGATTAACTTATCAGAAGGTAAATACTGAGAAACATTGTGCTTTGAAGAAAATGAAGCAGCACTCACTTCAACCTCAGTGTACCACTGATATAGACCTGAGTCTGGAGGAATTAACAACTGGAGAACTGGGGATGCTTTTTAATGCAAAGTCAACGCACAGACGCGTATGGATGTGATTAACGCGCATTTCCACAGAATTTTTCAACTCGGGCTAAACATGTGTGTGAGGCCAATCAGCATTGAGAGGCTCCGTCTGACATCACTGACGTCATGCTGTTGTTGAATCAGAAACTATGGAGGATAAGTTGATGGTCTGGAAGCGGCCGTCATCCAGACGCAGTTCCTGGAGAAGCTGTGTGCGGCTACGGATAATATTATATATAATATTAATATTATGAACACAGACACAAGCTTTTGATGTTCCAACGTCTGTGGGAACCTCAACATGTACAAAGCAGAAATAGTGTTTATTTCTTCCATGGTGGACGGCGGTAATGAACTGTTTCCATGGCGATAAGCCACGCCCCCTCTCCGGCACTTCTAGCGCGAATGAAGCGAATGATCACAAATAGTCCGGCGAGTAAACTCGCGTGAGTAAAGCATTGCGAGAGTTCGCTTCTCTTTTAATGTGAACGCAGCATGAAGGAGAGTGAACAGACGCAAAAAAAATCCCCTTCAAAATAACGGCACAGGATTTTATTCTTAAAATTAAAAAAGGTTTTAAAAAGGTGATCATATGTTGTGGGCCACATCATGTGACGTGGCGGGCCCGCGTGCCTTGAGTTTAACACCTTTGCACTACATCATTTCAACCCCCCCCCCCCCCCCCCCCCCCCCTTTGCCCTCACTTTCTTCATCCGTCACAGATGTAATTTCCTGCCTGCTTTGGCTTCAGCACCTTCCTCCTTCATTTCAGAGGGCTGGAGTGTAAAAGAAGGGAAGCAGAGACACATTTGAAAATGAATAAATGATGGAGAGGGCAACTGAGACAAAGCGCACTCACAGGCTCACTTATGTGTGTAATGAGTGACACCTGTCAGGCTGACAGTCATATCTGTCGGCTGTTGTCATTATGATCACACAGACCAATGCACAGAGTCATGGGGGTTGGGAGGGATTGATGCCCTGCATATATAGTCCCACCTTCTCCCCCTCCTGAGTGCACAGCTCAGCCAGTCCTCTTGGTTTGGGAGGAGGTGAATTAACAAACTCACCTTGACAGCTTCTGCCCAGCACATAAAGTCACACTTTCAATACATTCTTCATGTTAAACATCCCATACTATAGAAAAGGGAGATTTTCATGTCTTTTTTTTATTGTTATAAAGAGCTACATAGATACTGTACACACAGCCTGTATTCAGTAACTGTACCTTTAAATGAGCCTTAAAGGATTTCTGTATACAATATATAAACCACCTTACAACTTAAACATTCTAAATGTGTCCCAGTTTATTGCCAGTTGCAGTGTATGTGAATGACATCAGCTGACAAAAGGTAAACATGGACCCAAGCTGTTGCCTGGCAACACAAATGGAGTATTTCAGACTGGAAGGCTACTGGTATATTCAGAAACCTAAAATACAAGTATGAACCTGACATGATAGATCTCCTTTAGTGTTAATACCGTAACACAGAAGCTCCACTTGAAGTAATTACTATACACAAGAGTTGGGCGAAAGCATGATATTGTTATGACATTTTGACTATGAGACATACCATTTGTGAACATTTTGATACCAGGCACTCTTTTTGTTTAAAAGTTATTTGAAAGACTTTTAAAGACTAACACTTTGTCAGTGGTTAATTAATCTGGCAGCCCTTTTCCGAAGGTTTAGTTCAGTCAAAAAAACTGTTGGAAGGATCGTCTTCGTGAACACGAATGCACATGCGCAATGGGCTTAGTGATGCTGTGCCATGTGAGAGAAGTGGAGCTCCCTGTTGCAATTATAGTCAGCACTGGCACATGAAGATGAATGAAAATCACCTCATGAACTTGTGGTTGAACTTGTATTTAATACTCCCATTAATTGTACTTCCGCTACTTTGTTAGTCCGCTCAGCCCACACACAGATGACAGTGTAATCACAAGTACGATCCAACAATGCGGATAACCTTCCCATCAGGGAGATTCATATTGAAGAAATACCCCACGATTTAGAGAAATAGTCCAACTGGTGAACCTAGTAATGACAACCTCCATTCCTCCCTCCCACACTCATACATATACATGGTTGTATAAAGTGTTATGTACGTCGCCTACACAAACTTAATTACCATCTCTGCAGACTACAACATATCTAAATGGGAGGTTAGAAAGTCCCTTAACGCAGATGCACCACAGCAATTATGTGTATTATTTATACTTATTTCACAGCCTTTATTTTGATGATGCAATGTCTCAATATGACCTCCCACATGCTCGACTTTGGCTTCAGTTCATTGAAGTTTACAAATAGACGCAAACAGGTCTGGGGTGCCGAGAGAAAGTCAGTTTAAGTAATGAAGTCATACCTGCAATAATGTTTTTCTTTGCATTAATTGATGAGGCCAGGATGATTTAAATACATATTATAATATTGAGCATTTTACACCACCAACTGTGTGTCAAAGTAACCACAGCAACTACACCACAGAAGTTCCCCAAACTGCAATTACTTGAATGGCACATTTGAGTCCGAGTCAATCCCCTCAGACCCCCATGTTAAAAAAGCAGAACAAAACATGGTCTCGGACAATTGGTTGGATCTCCGTCATGTCAGAAAGTCGTCCGTCTTAATGTTCGAGCAGCACCTCGACCCAGTGATGCTGCCCTTCTCTTTTGCCAACACTGTCGAGGATGTTGTCTTCTTTTTTTGACAAGACTTTATTGGAATTGTCAAAGGACAAATTGGCAGGGGCCAGGGTGACAGGGTCACAGGTTGTGGTTATGTAGAAAGGCAGTTTATAACGTGTGGTGTGAGAACAAAACATATTTGATTAATATAATGTGCATAAACACATTATTATTAAATACCTGACTTATTCTTTATATCATGTTAAAACAAGGGTTTGATGACACATTTTTCTATCTTCCCATCCTCATGAGGACAGACACACACACACACACACACACACACACACGCACACACACACACACACACACACACACACACACACACACACACACACACACACAGCACATTTCGAAGTGACCTTTCCTCAGTGTCTGCATTGTTGAAACCGGCCCAATCAATAAACACCACAGGACTTGTTTTATCAGGCAAGCTATGAACACATCAGCTCAGATATTGCCTGGTAGACTTCTGGATCTGGGAATTGCAAGCAAGTTGTAGGCGCTATCTTTTCTGTCTGTTTTAATCATGTTGATTGTTGTTGTATCCTACTATGTTGTGCTGTAGCCTACAGACAAAGTGAATAATCTCTGAAGTCCAGTTATGAACGACATGGATTAGAGATTTGTGACTGTAGTGATGGAATGTGATTGGGACTCTGCAATTCAATTCAATTCAATTCAGTTTATTTTGTATAGCCCAATATCACAAATTACAAACTGTCCAAAATGCCAAATTTAAGGCTTCCAAATTGTATCCACAAACCAATGGGTGACGTCATAGTGACTAAGTCCCTGTATGCAGTTTAGATAGATGATAGATATATATACTTTATTAATCGCCAAGGGGAACTTTGTTGTCATAGTAGCGCCCAACACTTTATAGACAATAAAAATGGAATAGACTAAATAAGCTAAACACACAAAATAAAATAAAATAAAATATAAGAACAGGGATGACAGATATATACAAAATAAAAATTATATATATATATATATATATATATATATATATATATATATATATATATATATATATATACACAATATATATACACAATAGAATACAAATAACTGTGCAGTGTGTATTAAGGAAATTAAATTAAATTAAATGTAAACAGAGTGTGCAAAATGTGCAAAATATGTAAAATATATATACACAATAGAATATGAATAACTGTGTTAACAGGCACAACAACAACTAGTGCAATCAGGCAGCTAAGATGAGATTGGTTTATGTTGTTACATATTTTGATATTCGACATTCGGCATTTGACTTGTATGGGAAACCCCACTAGACCATGCACCTGTTTATGATTTAGGCTATGAAGAAAGGGAGAATGGGAAAGTAGGAAACAAGGGAGGAGAGGAATAAAGAGAAAGACAGAGGGGAAGGGAGTTAAAGATGAAGGTGAATTGGAGAGGAGAATAAAGCGAGAGCATGGGTGGTTCGGGGCCTGTGTCTGGAAATAGACCCAACGGAGATGAAATAAAAAAGCACCACCATCACTACTGCAGCGGAGCGGCACCGTCCGCAAATTCCCTCATAGATATTTTATGGAGCGTAAAACACCCTCACAGGTTCTGGTCAGAACTGAGATGAAAAAAAGGGAAAAGAGAAGAGAGAAGGAGGAGAAGGTAAAAGAAGGTGAACTGGGCTGCAGTTATTTTTATGATATGGAATTTTAACAAGGGCCAGCTCCGTCAACTGAAGAAAGAAATAAGCCTGGTTATTTACAAATAAGGGTGTTTTTGATCATTTATAAAAATTGGTGAATACCAGCCACAAGAATGTCCTCACCAGAAAAATCTGATGTTGAAATGCCTAAAAGCATCAATGTTGACATTTATCTGAGAAGGACCGCTCGTAGACCTGTGTACATCCTGACTTGCTGAGGATGAAAGTCAGTAATTACTCACTTCGTGCTAAAAGAAGAGCTGTAAAGACCTCCATCTGAATAATACAACCAACAAACATAGACGTACAGCTAAAGCCAGTTAAATGTTGAAACCACATTATTCATTATGACTTATTTTTAGTATATTGAGTGTGTTTGTTGTTGCATGAATATGAAGTTTGATGTCTTCCTGTAAGATAGTTAAACACAGGGACATGCAGTCAGGGGAGGCAGGTAAGGCACAGAGGAAAAAACAATTTGATAAATTAAATATTAATATTTCTCTAGTGAGCTGTGCTATAAATGCAATTCCTGTATCATTCCAATCATTTTTATAATCAAAATCACTGAATTTGCGCATGTCCTGTTCAAACAGAGAGGAGACACACTATTGAGACGAGCTGTGCCTCACCTCAGATTGCGCAATCCCTCTCAAACTGGGTTGAGCGAATACCTTTTGCTTTCTCATTGTTTGTCACCATTGTAATATTTGTAGACACTTTATTACACGTCCTTTCTTTCCATAGAATAGAGTGTATTTCACTTATGTATTTCACCTATTTAGTCTTGCTGATTGACATAAAAGAGGCAGACAGTACCTCTGCCTCCACGAAGGGGGCGTGCAAGAGCCCGCGGGTTTATGCTTGTTCTACCGTTGCTCTTCTTCTACACATTAAAAACTAGAAGAAGATAAGGAGGACTAAACAACATAGTCACAGAGATTTTTGTCCAGAAGGAGAGACGAATGGACTTGATTTACAAGTGAAGATAAGACCATGCAGGAGGCTGTATGGCCTATTTTTATTTGCATTGAATGAGTATCAATTGTGGAATTGCGATAAATTGGTGGAATCAATCATGTACCTTACCTGTGTGTAAATAAAGCTGATGTGAAATATGAAAAACAACCAGCAGTCAATGTGCAAGCTGCCAATTGAATGGTGAGTTAAGCTCCTCTATTGGATTCATATATTTTATTGTCTCACCAGCCACGAACCTCTGGCTTTATGTTACAACGAGCATGTGTATGCAGCATTAACAGCATTTTGGGTGACATTTCACTATGCTCATTTCCCGACACGTTATTGAGAACCAATTGCTTCGGAGCAAGAGGTCTTTGTGAGTATTATATGAACATGAATAATAAGACTTCACTTATCCGGTGTGAATGTGCTGCAGGAGGGGTCGCTGGTATTCGAGCACACACTTGCCAACATTGAGACCTCAAATATAGATCGGCCTTTGAAACCACAGCAGGGTGTCTGGGGGTCGGCCCACAGAAGAATTAGCGTGTGAGACTATGTTTCCAGCATTCTGACTTTTCATGAATTAAAATAAGAATTTATTTATTTATTTATTTTGAATATATTTCATTCTCAGGGAAATATACAGCATCTGGCGTGAAGTCGGCTTATCTCTGGCATACACTAATATTCAGTCATTGATTTATTCATTTTTTTCCCTTGCCCATTCGAAAACCACTGGACAGATCTTACAAAATGTCCCCTTTCCTTTTAAACGTTCTGTTAGAAACAGGGATTCTTCTTTTCCAGCAGCATCGAGTATATCGTACTCTTAGTACCCTCCATTTCTGAAACACACGAGTCTCCTGAGAACACCGGGAGTGTTGGCAATGTGTACTAGCCTGTACTATACCTAATATTTCACAGTGCATTTAGACGTCTGGTACGTCCAGCTATTGAAGCATTTACAGAGACCATGTGTTATTTAATTGTTGCCATCTGGGAAGAGACTTTGGTTCACCTTCTCCAGGCTGTAGTGAAGGCCGTTCCCTGCTCGGTTTCACTGCACCTTAATAAAGTGGTCAGCTTTTTTTTATCTCTTTCAAGAATGTTTTGAATGATTCACTTTTTTTAATACTAGGATGACGTAATAAAGGGGTCAGTACACTTATTCTTCTACACATGCATGGATGTCTGGTCAAATGAATCTGGCCAACTGGCATCTCTCTGGCCTTTGACGCTGTAAGTGATGAGGGGCAATCATGCTGTAATCCAGGGAGGCAGTAACGGCAGCAAATGGCAGGCTAATTAAGTCATTAGGATGATACAACATAAACACTGGTCACACGCAGACAGGCAGGAGGACAGCACAGTCTAGATGCACAGTGTGTGTGAGCACTTTGTCAGCGTGTGTGTGTGTGTGTGTCAGGCAGTGGCTGATGGTGTGATTAATACAGGCCATCAGTAACAGCAGCCGTCTCGCTTCAGTGAGCGGCAGAGAGACTCGGCTGGCGATTCCCCGTCATCCCCACACACACACACACACACACACGTACACACCTACACACACACACACATACACACCTACACACACACACACACACACACACACACACACACACAAACACACACACCTACACGCACACACATACACATACACACACGTACACACCTACACACACACACATACACATACACACCCACGCCCCCCCCCTACACACACACACACACCTATCCCATTCATCATCGGCATGCAGGAGAACAGGGAGCTGGAAGCACTTTGCCTTTCTCTCTTCTTCTCTCTCAACCTGCACACTTCCACTCTTCCTCTCCACCGTGCTACACCACCTCAGGAGCCATCAACTCCACTCCACCTCCATTTTTCTCCCTGTTCCTCTTCCTAAATCACTTAACTGTACTAAATCAAAAAGAAGTCCCTCACATCTTTACCTCTTCACTTTGGGGCCCTTACCCAGGTGTGAAGTTAGCTTATGAGTGAGGGCTGATCCCTAATGTGTGAGCCACTATCCCAGATCCACTGCAGCATAGTGGATGTCAGTTGGGCCTAGAAGTGAGTGTAGCTGCTGTGCTACCATTAGCATTCACACACGATCCCAAATAAGATCAAATAATGAAAAGATATTCTCAAAGGTGCAATCCTTAAGGTTTCATTTCTGTTTGACATCGTATCTGTAATGCTGTTTACTACTACAGGTCCCACAAAATATATGATTGTCATTTTAGCAAAGACAATAATTGTTCTTTTTCATAATTCTGCAAGTAACCGCATAATTCTGCAAGTAACCGCTAAAAGCAAAAAGTGAAAAGTGTGTTGGAAAAATTTAACAATTATTGACAAATAATTATACAATGATACAATTGTTAGTGCAGGTCCACTGTGATCTTTTGGGGAAAACACAGTCTATAGGACCTAACCGTGATGAGCTCATTGCTGATGGCCTTGCCCTCTAATAAAGAAAAGTTGCCATGAGAATGTTAGAGCTAGACCTGAATGATGAAGTTGATTAATCAATAAGTCAATCAACAGATAATTAGCAATGAATAGTTTTTCAAGCAAAAATGCCAGACTGGCTCCAGCTTTCATAATTTGAGACATTGCTCCTTTTTCTTATATTATGGTAAATAATATATATATATATATATATATATATATATATACACAGATTTTAAACTGAAATATTGAAAATCAAAAAATTAATCAATTATTATGACGAATAATTATACAATGATATCATTGTTAGTGCAGCTCCACTGTGATCTTTGGGGAAAACCCCAGTGCATTTTAGATCAAATCTGGTTGAATATGCTGAGCTACACAGACTACACCTTACACATGCTATTGGCTGTCCCCTCATTTATATTGAGTGTGGATCATTGCATTCAGTGAGCCCAGGATCCAGCCTGGAGGAGGCTCACTCACTGCCACAGGCGAGACAGGACACATCCAACAGGCCATCGCACACATAATGCTACTGCACAACTCTCCTATATTTGTTATGCATTTTAAATATTTCATATCATTGTCAGAGAATAAAAAGCACCCAGTTGACACATTCTACACAAAATGATGGGGGAGTCAGAGTGAGAAAATAGAGGAAAGTATATTCACATTCATGACAGCTCTACCAAAAACAAAGAGTCAAAGGACAAGGCTTTCAATTCTACAGTAGGCTGTGTGCCAAGTTAAGCTTTTGTCTCTAGCTAAAATCGATTTATTTTCCTTCCTTTAGTTTATGTTCTTTTAATCATTCCCAGAAGAGCTGCACTGTTGTAACAAACCACAGTGTGGGCTTCCTGCTACCAACGGGCCTACCGTAGCATTTGTCAGATTGGGTTCCAGCAGGAAACAAGTAACAGCTAATAGAGCTGCGACCACTCTGCCTAGAACATAGAACATTTCCTGTGTCATTTATCTTGGGGTGTCATTCATCTCACAGGAGCACCAGATAAGAGTAGGTTAAAGACACAGGACCACAATCAAACTTTTTGTTAAATATTTAATTTCTTTATTTGAAATGAGTCAACTCCCCAGACAGACTGAACAATATTTCAGTTGATTTTTTCAGTCTGATGGTGTTTTCATGGTTCTGATTCTCTTTGAAAAATGTGTTCATTTATCACTTTCAAGTTAGAAGCAAGTGACATATTCATCCCATTATTGTAATTTTCCAACAACACAGAAGCTGTGGTAGCAGTTGACGAAAAACAGTTTTATGTAACAATAAGATACATAATTCAATCAAGAAGACATCTTATATTTCCTAACTGGAGAAACAGGTGTCAAGAGGGCAACACCAAACTATTTTAGAGGTCTGTAACAAGCACACAATGCACAATTTGAGAAAGTGTTCATGGCAATACAGGCATTTATGAGGTGTTATTGGGCTTTCGTTAAAGGAGACAGTTGGTAAGAATATTAGATGGATGTGTTTTAGGTTTCATCAGCCTAAAAAGTAGGATGGAGCCAGAGCCTCCTCTTTTATGGAACCAGCTTGGGCTGAATCAGCTCGTGTACACACAAAAACTAAGAAAAGAGATCACATTACTCCTGTATTAGCTTTCCTATAGACTTTCAGTCCGGGAGGCAGACACAGTCACCTCATTTAAGAGTAGACTTAAGACTTTCCTCTTTAATAGTGCTTATAGTTAGGGCTGAATCAGGTTTGCCCTGGTCGAGCCCCTTGATATGCTGCTATAGGCTTATAGGCTGCTGGGGGATGTTTTAGGATACACTGAGCACCTATCTCCTCTTCTCTCTCTCCTTATGTACAAATGTACGACTCTTCATTGCACCTTATTAACTCTACTTCTTCCCCAGAGTCTTTGTGCCTTCTCGCCTCATAGGGTCCATTGGACCTGGCTGTGTCTGAAGCTGGTCCTGGCTCCTGGGTCCTGACTCCTTGCCCCTACTTCCTGCATCCAGCCCCTGGCCTGGCCCTGGCATCCTTCCCAATTGCCCTGCCTCCTTCTCTGTGCCTCCTGCCTCAAAGGCCTGACCTCATTGGTCCGGCATCTTTCGTGATGCCTCCTGCCTCTGTGGCCCTGTCCCCTGCCATGGCCCTGCTGATGCCACCCTCTTTCTCCTGTTTCATGGATTGTGGTTATCTGGATCGTGGTCCATGCCTACTACTAATTATTCATACATTTCTGTCATATTCATTGAATGTGTTGTAACTCTGTAACGCTGTTCATCTGGTCACATGACATCTATTGCTTCTGTCCATCCGGGGAGAGGAATCCTCCTCTGTTGCTCTCCTGAAGGTTTCTTCACTTTTTTCTCCATGAAAGGGTTTTTTCGTTTTTTGGGGAGTTTTTCCTGATCCGATATGAGGTCCTGGGACAGGGATGTCGTATGTGTACAGATTGTAAAGCCCTCTGAGGCAAATTTGTAAGTTGTGATTTTGGGCTTTACAAAATAAACTCAATTGATTTGAACACAAATATGCTTCTAATCATAGCCTGCGGCAATCTGCATAGGGAGGATGGTGGTTGGTTTGGTTAAATGAAAACAGGAGACTGTTCAATATTATTTTATTATTACATAACAGAATATTTGTGTTTTGTTGGGTTCCAATTTAGGTTGTTTCAACGTTAATCAAGTTTTTAAAACTGTCCGTTTTAGTTGTATGGAAATATTCATTTTGACATGCTTGTGGGTCAGTACAGCAGTTAAAGTTGGCTTTTTAACATATCTAACCTTGACTATGAGCTTTGCAGTAAGGGGTATTTAATTTACTATTGCATGTTCATAAAGTTGGGGAAAGGCTAAAAAAGCAGAGAAAGTAATGGTTCAACATTGGTGGACTTAGGGAAGCCGAGAACGTCCATTCCCATTACATTATCCAAACCGCTACTTGTGAAACTACATGTACAATTATTCTCATTTATTTATAGATGTATTTCGTATCCACTCTTCATTAACACCTCAGTTTTAAAAGCAGATGCAGCGACACCTCTATACTTACGTTAACTTGGCCTAGTCTGTCGCTAGCTGTCAGCTGCATAGACTGGAGAGACATTTTTATATACAATATATTCATAAAGTACTGGTTATATACACACTCCTTTCCAGTCCATGGGTAGCTCAATCTGGGCCGGTTGAATTCATTGATCATGAGTGTCTGTGTACAACTTTAGCGTCAGCACTATGGAGATGCAAGTGAGGGCTTGAGTGCAGTCATCAATGCATGCTGGCATCGAACACCCGATCTCCGATAATCGTTATAAGTAATAAGAAGATACGATACACACACACACACACACACACACACACACACACCTTTGTTCTCTTGAAATGAAAACACACGTACCGTTTCTCCCTCTGTACTCCCACATTTTCCCTGTCCATAACACACATACTTTTACAGCTAATTAAAAACCCATTTGCTGGGTGTTCATTTTCATAGCCTGGTGAGCTCTTCTGTACAAAGTGTGACATGCTGTCACTGAGCAGAACGCTCTGCCAGTCACACAGGATTTAACAAAGCTGACTCACTGAGCTGCAGGCATGCATGGCGGCGCTGATGATACTTTATTTGTGTATGTACTGCATCAAGTCATTTCTGTTAGCTACCTCTAACTGGGAGGTCAAAGGTCAGAACAACAGTTGCCCTAGAGCTGAGAGGGGTTCAGCATCTTGCTCAAACGAACTTGAACCTTTAAGTTCAACAACATCACCTAAAGGCATTGGTTGCCACTGATGAGGTTGGTCATCCACCAATCATCACAGTCTCATGTCGCTTTGGTCCGAAAAGACCGTTAGAGCCAATCACATTGTGTCCTCATAACGGAGGGACTTTCACCATGTTTCGATCCGAGAGAACGTTTGTCTCCACCAGAAGAGATGAACACGTGTCACAAACAAGCAAAGCGTAAACAATAGCCGACTGCTTTTTACTACTTTACTGAGGAGAGAAGCTTTTCTTGAGGCCCTTTCAGTCACGCTGGATGCTGTGGGTCGTGAATTATTAAAACTCCTGCGAGAGGAGAGTCATTTGACATGGCGCTATCACATCTGATGAGCTGTTCGCTCCACATGGATGCTGTATTGGACTTATGAACACATTTCAAATGCGGGTACCTTTAAGTACCTTTCGTTGGTGAAATAACCAAAACATAATGTTCTTTTTTTTAAAGATAAATGCTTAAATGGAAGATACAATCCTCTTTTGAAATGCTGCTGTCAGACAATGTCTAGACAGGTGAAGAATTATCTAACAAAACTAATTAATTTCAATCAATCCACCTTTTCAGACACATCTTGCTTCAGGTAATTCATAAACGCTTTTAAATTGACTTACATTGTGGGCTCATATAATGTATATTTTTGGTTCTGTTACGAGACAATGTAGGAAAGGCCTTTTGTTCTAGTCTTATTTTACTGAATGGGACACACTTAGATGCTCCAGCCTGTGTAGTAACAAAACCTCTGGTGTCCAGAAAACCAACCAAAAAGTATCATAGCAATTGTTATGCTCTCTTTACTTTGCAATAAGTGTAAAGGTGATACTGCACACTCCAAGTAACGGCAACATACATCAGTGTAGGTCGGCTTGTTCTATTAATATTAATATATTCTCATTTTAAAGTCTTTCTAATTGTATCCTCAATGTTTCTCAACATGAAAACATAGTGTCCTGAATAATTGAAATACGCTATAAGTTTATGTTATGGCCATTATTTTTAATGATCTCAAGTTTCTGAGAAGTATTTTTTTTCTCGTCCCCAAACAGTGGAATGATTTTAGCTGCTCAATGTTTTATCTGGTTTCTACAAAGTACAATACACTATAGTACAACAATTTAATACAACAGAAAGTGCGGCTCCTGAAATGGACAAATCGGACCAGGGGCGTTAAGTAGGAGAACCAATGGCATCCTTCCCCAAATCTTACCCCCCCCCCCCCCCCCCCCCCCGCACACACAAAATCTGTCCATCGAGAACAGACAGACATATGGCAATGTCTTCAGAACCTCCTCTGCTGTAGATCCTCCTACAGTAGATGTCACCAGTCACGTTTTATGAGGATGAAATACACGCAGACTCACAAGGTGAAAACAAAACCATCTGATGAAATAACTTGCAGTAAGCGTCGCACGCAATCAAACGTTAAGCTTTTTGATGACTTTTGTGAAATGGAAATTTATTCGGGGAAGCTTCGGGACCTTCACTCTGACAAGAGGACTAGGGGGACTGCGTGTGTGTTTGGAGGCTGTCAGTCAGGACATGGGGCTTTAATACAGGATGTTACTGAGGAAAGTCAAGCTTTCCTCTTAAAGAAATATGCAATATGAATTGGAAGGTTGGTGACTCGACTGACTGATCAGAGGGAGAATAGAACTGCGGAGTAACACATTCTTTAAATACGTCAACTGAATTCTACAAATGAGAATTTAAAGTGAATTCTGATTGGCAGTCAATGTTTAAAATTGTCAGCTGGGGGTGTCAGACAAAGACAAAAGTTCTCATCACTCATGTATGAATTTTGAGCAATGTTACAGAGTTCTATTATCAAATTTGTATGAGATCAACGTTCTTTAATGAAGAGAACTCGTCAGTGCTGCCTTCTATAGCAAAGTGTTTTTTTGAACGCGGTGAAATTGTAGTGTTAAAGGCTAAAAAACAACAAATATGTATTGAGAATCATTTGTTAGATAAAAACATAAATAAATAACATAAATAACATTAATAAATAACTTTGGAAATGATTAGAGCCATCTTAGTCCAATCAATTTTGACTTTTGAACCGCCCTGGAGTTATTGGAAATGCGAACCATCCTACACAGCCACCACTGGAATCTAATTCCACTGTAAGACAAATAGTACGATAATAACTAATAATATTAGTGAAGCATGATCATGATCTGCCACTCTGCAGACAGACCAACTTCAAACGATGAATAGATATGCAAAAAGGAAACAGACCTATTCACAGAAAAATTGTTGAAAGCTGTGAAGGATACACGTGTGACATATTGTAACTTGTATTGTAACCAATCAGAGCCCTTCAGACGTGACTGTCACCAATAGTTCACTGATTAAAAACACTATTTACATTATTTTACGATGAAGAACAATTGTTTTTTATATACTTTAGAAACTTTAGGATTTCTTAAAATTCCACATTTGCGTTGATATTTTGCAGCCAAATCAATTTGCTTACAGGATATTCAACTTTTTCTTCCCCTTATAATGTATGTAATACTCAACCTATTTCTTTACAGGGTTTGTATGAAGGTAATAAAGTAGTCCATGAATATGAGGTATAAATTTACTGTAAATTACAATCCCTCCTCTGGCGTTTTGGGGAATAATGCAACGAACAGTGCATCGAGCATCAACGCCTCTGTGCATGCTGGGAGCTCGTACTTATGTGTGGAGGCTCGCGCCACGGCGCCACGCACGAGTATTACCCAAGCATGAAGGGCCCATCTATCCACCGGGCCTCACCGACACACAGCAGACAGCCCATGGTTGTGATCTCTCATTCAATAACTTGGCTATTTTTTCAACATAAAAGACAAAGCGCCACATCTACGTCAGACAATTGAGATGCAGGCACAACATGTCACGACCGAACTAGGGAGCTGAACCCAAATGCGCGACTCGAGAGGCAAAGTTTCAAAATCAAAGTTTATTAAACTGGAAGAACAAACAGAAAACAAACATGAACAAAGTAGCAAAAAAACAAGACGTGGCAAATGGCCAATGGCATGGATAACGCTGGTTCTCTGGCACAAAGGACAAGACCAACTGGCCCAGGACAAAGGAGACGCAGACAATATACACAGGGTGAGGGCACAGGTGGAAACTATCAGGGGCGAGGCAGCCAATCAGAGCAGAGGGGAAACACGCACGGGAAGGAAACGAGAGGAAAGTTAACTTTCAAAATAAAACAGGAAATCACGAGACAACATGGACACAAGACAAAACTGATTAAATTAACTTGACAGCGTTTCTTGGACATGACACAACAGGCCAAGCCCGGTGAAAATGAAAGAAACTCACACCGGCGTAGAAAAATGACAGTTATGTGGAGGTGACCGACGTGTTATGTGGAGGTGACCGACGTGTTATGTGGAGGTGACTGACGTGTTCACATGAGGCAGTAAAGTGATGATGAGTATTTACTCATCATCACTTTACTGCCATATGTGAGAACATTTCAGATATGATATTTGGTGGGACATCTGTTTTATGGAGATTTATGTCTGAATGTGTGTGTGTGAGAATGTGTCTCTCACACACACACTAACAGTCCTGCTTGTCTCTCACACACACTAACAGTGCTGCTTGTCTCTCACACACACTAACAGTCCTGCTTGTCTCTCACACACACTAACAGTCCTGCTTGTCTCTCACACACACACACACTAACAGTCCTGCTTGTCTCTCACACACACTAACAGTCCTGCTTGTCTCTCACACACACACACTAACAGTGCTGCTTGTCTCTCACACACACACTAACAGTGCTGCTTGTCTCTCACACTCACTAACAGTGCTGCTTGTCTCTCACACACACTAACAGTGCTGCTTGTCTCTCACACACACACTAACAGTGCTGCTTGTCTCTCACACACACACACACTAACAGTGCTGCTTGTCTCTCACACACACACACTAACAGTGCTGCTTGTCTCTCACACACACTAACAGTCCTGCTTGTGACTACTTGGAAACTACTGTGAAACATGCCACTGAAATACAGCCAAGAGCCCGTCTAGTTCCTCCAAGAAAGAAGCAGACTACCGGTATTGTTGGAACTAGTGCTTGGGGAAACATACAAACTATAAAGACAAAACTGCTGAGTGTATTCGCTTCAAAATTCTCGCCCGATTTGGACTCTGAGGCACTGGCAAGTTATCTAAAAGAAAAACTCTGCCGCGATGTAACCTGTCAAAAGATAGACACTGCTTCAAGTCGGTTTAGCTCCTTCAAAATTACCGCCGAGTGCAATGAGGTAGAAGAAATGTATGAGCCACAGCTTTGGCCTGAAGGGACGTTTGTACGGCATTTCTATGAAGCTCGCAAGGCTGCGGCTGTGGGGTCACTGGAGGTCAAACACGTGTGGTTGCAAGGAACATGCTTGAGGATGGGACGTCTGCTGCCATGCAGATATGATTGTGAAACATGAGTATTAGAGTTGTGTCCTATAATTCGCGAGGCTTGCGCCTTGGACAGTCCGTCGGGGACAAAGCGCGACGCATTGTTATTGACACTCTAATGGAGAGTGCTGATATCTTGTGTTTACAAGAGACTTTTTTAGCCAAACAAGACCTGGATAAACTCAATTCTGTCCATACAGACTTTCATGGGGCAGGGGAATCCACAACAGATCAGGTCGCCATTCTGTGGCATAAAAAATATGATCCACTGATCAGTGTGAGAGGTGGACTGGTGCATAGCAATTAAAGTTGTACATAATAAGACCGTTTTTGTAATTTTATATGTTTACACCCCTTATGAAAGTAAACAAAACGAGGATGAATACCTTCATAAGCTCGCTTTTATAAATTCTTTTGTCAAAGACAGTGCGTATACAAATATATTTATTGTGGGGGATATGAACGCTGATATTTCAGATAATAACTCCCTGTTTGGTCAACACCTAATGCAATTTTGTCAAGATAGCAAGTTGGTTCTTTCCAGCAAAGTGCTGTTGCCAGTAAATAGCTACACATATACCAGTGAAGCATGGCATACAACATCTTGGCTGGATCTCTGTATATGTACAGCTGATGCTCATGACTGTCTCCAGGATGTTGCAATCTTGTATGAGCTGAACAGATCACATACGTGTCTCTATGAGATTACATGTTGAGAGTCTACCTGAGTTGACCAGTAATGATGATGATAACCACGAACAACACTTTAAAGTAGATTGGTCAAAGCTCACAGAAGATGATTTATTGCGTTACAATTCACAAACTGATAAGAGCCTCGGAAATATTGACATACCATTTGATGCAATTCTGTGTGGCGACATTAACTGTAAGAACCAAAAGCACAATAGTGATCTATGTGTAATGTATGATAACATTGTGAATTGTCTAAATAATGTTGTAAAAAAAGGACTAAACAACATAATCTTAGACCAGGATGGAATGAATATGTATCTGAACTCCATATAGAGGCTAAAGAAGCTTTTAATAACTGGGTTTTATCAGGAAAAGCAAGGCGTGGTCCAGAGTGTGAACATAAGAAACAAGCAAATGCTAGATTTAAATATGCTGTGCGCTTCATTAAAAGAAATGAACAGGCCATGAGGGCAAACTCCATGGCCAAAAAGTTTCAACAGAACAATGTCTATGAATTCTGGAGAGAAGTTAAGGTTGCCAATAACATTAAGATGCCACTGCCATCCAATATTGATGGGGCTATTGGTTCAGACAGTATTGCAGATCTGTGGAGTAAACATTATAGGGATATTTTCAACAGTGTTAAGAGTGACACATTTAATATTGGTGATGTTCCCAATGATGCTGGTGTGTGTATTAGACCTGATGAAGTGTTGTGTGCCATTGAAAAGTTAGCATTGAACAAAGCATGTGGCCTTGACCAAATAAGAGCAGAACATCTGAGTTATGCTAGCAACAGAATGTCAGTGTTACTCGCTCTGTGTTTCTCTGGATTGTTAATGCACGGCGTACTTCTTCCTGACTTGATGCTCGCTGTTCTGTTAGTGCCAGTAATCAAAAATAAAACCGGCAACATATCCAGCTTTGAAAATTACCGACCAATTGCTCTGGCCGGTATAATTTCTAAAGTATTAGAACGAATCCTCTTAGATAGGCTTCAAGATTACATCACTACCACTGATAATCAATTTGGTTGTAAAAGTAAACATAGCACAGACTTATGTATATATGCACTGAAAGAAGTTGTTAGTAAGTTCAGGAGACAACACCAGAATATTTATGTGTTTCCTAGATGCATCTAAAGCTTTTGATCGAATTAATCATTCCAAATTGTTTATCAAATTGCAAGAGCGAGGGGTCGTTCCATATTTGATTAGAATGTTGCACTTTTGGTATTCACGTCAAACCATGCGAGCTAGATGGGGTAAGAGTGTATCTGCACCCTTCCTAGTGACCAATGGGGTCCGACAAGGTGGAATACTGTCACCTGCTCTTTTTAATCTATATATGGACGACCTTTCTAAAGAGTTAAAAGAGTGTAAGACAGGATGTATGGTGGGGGAACGTCTCATTAACCATCTGACCTACGCTGACGACTTCGTGGTCCTGTCCCCTTACAGCGCTGGTTCTCAGAGTCTGCTCAAGGTATGGGGTGCACTATGATATCAGGATCAACTCTAAAAAGAGTGTTATCATGATAGCTAAAACCAAGGAGGATCAGAAGCTACATTTTCCTTCCTTTTTTTTGGGAGACCATGAGCTAAATGTGGTGCAGAAAGTTAGATATTTGGGTCACATCATCAGGAACGACCTCAGTGATGATGACGATGTGCAGCGGCAGTGTTGCAAACTTTATGCCCAAGCCAACATGCTGGCACGTAAATGTCATATGTGTACAGAAGATGTTAAAGCTGCTCTCTTCAGAGCCTACTGTACTCCTCTCTATACAGCCCACCTGTGGAGCAGTTATAGTAAAGCGAAAATGAAAAAGATTCAGGTGGCATTTAATGATGCTTTCAGAATCTTGCTCAAGTACAAGTCAGATGTTTGTGACTCGTAATGTTCCCACTTTCCATGCTGTGTTGAGGAATTTTATATACAAATTTAAACGTCGATTAAATGACTCAGAAAATGTAATTATAAAAGTCTTAACTGAGCCAACACAAAGTGATACAAGGTATTTTTCCCGTTTCTGGAAACATTGGAACAAGTGTTTGTATGTTTTTAAACCACAAGTGACTTTTTAACTGCAGTAATTGTACCTATGTCCCTGTATTGTATTGTATTGTATTTTATATATTGTTGTTATATTTGTGTTTATTGCTTTATGGACTCATGAGTCTGGAATAAAAGAAATATAATAACAGTCCTGCTTGTCTTTCACACACACACACTAACAGTCCTGCTTGTCTCTCACACACACACACACACACACACACTAACAGTCCTGCTTGTCTCTCACACACACACACACACACTAACAGTGCTGCTTGTCTCTCACACACACACTAACAGTCCTGCTTGTCTCTCACACACACACACACACACACACACACTAACAGTCCTGCTTGTCTCTCACACACACACACACACTAACAGTCCTGATTGTCTCTCACACACACACTAACAGTGCTGCTTGTCTCTCACACACACTAACAGTCCTGCTTGTCTCTCACACACACACACACTAACAGTCCTGCTTGTCTCTCACACACACTAACAGTCCTGCTTGTCCCTCACACACACACACACTAACAGTCCTGCTTGTCTCTCACACACACTAACAGTCCTGCTTGTCTCTCACACACACACACACTAACAGTGCTGCTTGTCTCTCACACACACTAACAGTCCTGCTTGTCTCTCACACACACACACACTAACAGTCCTGCTTGTCTCTCACACACACACACACTAACAGTCCTGCTTGTCTCTCACACACGCACACACACTAACAGTCCTGCTTGTCTCTCACACACACACACACTAACAGTGCTGCTTGTCTCTCTCACACACACACTAACAGTCCTGCTTGTCTCTCACACACACACTAACAGTCCTGCTTGTCTTTCACACACACACACACACACACACACACACACACACACACTAACAGTCCTGCTTGTCTTTCACACACACACTAACAGTCCTGCTTGTCTTTCACACACACACACACACACTAACAGTCCTGCTTGTCTCACACACACACACACACACACTAACAGTCCTGCTTGTCTTTCACACACACACACACACACACACACACACACACACACACACACACACACACACACACACACACTAACAGTCCTGCTTGTCTTTCACACACACACACACACACTAACAGTCCTGCTTGTCTTTCACACACACACACACACTAACAGTCCTGCTTGTCTTTCACACACACACACACACACACACACACACACTAACAGTCCTGCTTGTCTTTCACACACACACACACACACACACTAACAGTCCTGCTTGTCTTTCACACACACACATACACACACACACTAACAGTCCTGCTTGTCTTTCACACACACACACACACACACACACACACACACACACTAACCGTCCTGCTTGTCTTTCACACACACACACACACACACACACACTAACAGTCCTGCTTGTCTCTCACACACACACACACACACTATCAGTCCTGCTTGTCTTTCACACACACACACACACACACACACACACACACTAACAGTCTTGCTTGTCTTTCACACACACACACACACACACACACACACACACTAACAGTCCTGCTTGTCTTTCACACACACACACACACACACACACACACACACACACACACACACACTAACAGTCCTGCTTGTCTTTCACACACACACACACACACACACACACACCCACTAACAGTCCTGCTTGTCTTTCACACACACACACACACACACACACACACACACTAACAGTCCTGATTGTCTTTCACACACACACACACACACTAACAGTCCTGCTTGTCTCTCACACACACTAACAGTCCTGCTTGTCTCTCACACACACACACACACACACACACTAACCCACTTGCACAGTTGTTTTTCCCTCTCAAACACAGTTTGTCTCGTTCCTTCTTTTAGACCACACACACACTCCCACTCATAACTCACTTTTTCTTACATGGACAAACATAGGACAGAAACAGTGCCAGCCTCTACCTAGTGGTTTCTCTCTCTCTCTCTCTCCCTCCCTCTCAATCTCTATCTTTCTTTTTCTCTCAGTTCATAAATATTCTAGTCCAGGCTCTGCTTATTGCTGTGCATAATTCAAGACTTTATTAAAACAAGATAGCCTAGTTGTCCCTGTTGCTACTGCTCGGCTGAAAGTGTTCCTTGTTTCTTGATGATGCTACACCGGAGGCCATCCTGGCACACACCCACCCACCCACGCACACACAAACACACACACACACACACACACACACACACACACACACACACACACACACACCATGGCACACACACAAACACACACACCCACCCACGCACTCACACACACACACACACAAACACACACACACACACACACACACACACACACAAACACACACACCATGGCACACACACAAACAGACAACTTACTAACCCTGAACCAAAGATGTACCTAATTGTAAAGGGAGATTCTGGTATTTGTCAACGACGGCCTGAAGGTCCTTTCACACCTGTGGTTGGGTTCATTTGGTACGAACCAAGCAGAAACTCTTTTTACTTTCAGGTCTGGTTCCTTTTTAAGACAAACCCAGAGGAGTCCACATAAAGTTAAACAGGAGGACAGGTCACTCTTTGATTGGACAGTTGTGGCATCTGTCATGAACCAGGGTTCAACCAGCCCAAAAGAATCATACTAACAGGGCAAACAGACCTGGGTTTGATTTAACCGAACCAAACGGGTTAGGTGTGAAAGGTGTGAAATTGGTCATTACAACATGTTAATAATAAAGAAATACATGCATTATACCCCAACATCCATTGTAGTATCAAGGCCACGAAAGGAGAAAAACAGAAAGGAGCACACACACCCTGGAAATATACTGAGACTCGAAGGAGTACGGGGTGGTACGGACAATACGTGACAAGCTGACACACCCACAAAGATAGGAAAAAACAGGAACCGTGCCTAGCATGGTCAAAACTTGATTACGATAAAAAGATTTAAATGAAAGTACACACCAGAAATGTGAACAACATGCACACACACTGATTGGACCAAGAGGGTGGGACCACCCTGTGCTCCAACCAAAGGAGTCCAAAGAGATTCCTTCTTCTATTTTAACCAATCATGCTTGCTTTTAAAGTTTATATAAAGCCACGCCTCCTTTGGAGACGTCAGTCTGTTACCGAACGATGCTTTAAGCTGGCTTCATTCCGTGCTGCACGTTAAATTCTTTGTTGTCACCGGACTTTTGTTCTACCGCACTTGAATAAATCCACTTGTTTTGATTTGAACTTTGCCGTCCTGGTCATCTTTTCCCAACCTTCGACAAACACTATTACTCATCCCCTCCGTTGAAGAGATTTTGTGCAGCCATGGCAATGTGACAGTGGCTTTTCTTTGTTATGTGGTGAAGAGTAATTACTGGGGTAGCACCAGAAAGTGTCCCGCCCACCTGTGGGACCGCTGCCCCTTCGGTGGTGTTAGGGACGATCACCTTGCACACAGCTTTGCCGATGCTGCGTTCAAGTCTATTCTTATTAAAACAGAAATGTCACCAAGGACACTACTTAGTCACAGTTAAATGATCACCTTGAGAAGAGCTGTTTCGGTATAGTGGTTTGTACGGAAACTTGATGTCACATTGCCCCTCCTCTCTTCCTCCTTCTGTTTACATGGATTGTGGAGGTCTGGATCGTGGTCCATGTCTACTACTAATTGTTGATAATTTTTGTCATATTCATTGAATGTGTTGTAAGTGTAACGGTGTTCATCTGTACACATGACATCTATTGCTTCTGTCCATCCGGGGAGAGGGATCCTCCTCTGTTGAAAGACCTGTGAAAGAGCTTTTTCGGTTTTTCCTGATCCGATGTGAGGTCAAAGGTCAGGGATGTCATATGTGTACAGATTGTAAAGCCCTCTGAGGGGAGTTTGTAATTTGTGATTCTGGGATACACAAAATAAACTGAATTGAATTAATGGTAGTCGGGTAGCCCACAAACTGCTTGTGGACATTTTTTCCAATAGTTTGCTGAAGATTGTAATATTAGAGATCAGCCAAACATTTGCAGTTAAGGCTCAAGGTTGAGCCTCTTTTCACACATGTTGTTAAGCATTGAAATACATTACTGTATATGAATGTACTGTGTTGAGACACATCAATGCTGATGTTAATATGGACATTTCTTTCCAAATTGAGAATAAAAAGCCACTTTTCTTTTGCAATGTGTGGTTGGACTTTGGCTCAGACCTGGGGACAAAGTTTCACTTTAATAATGTTGTACTACTCCAAGTTTAAGTGTACGCACACGGTCATTCAAACATTATACACTATGATCCATGACTGAACTGAGCAATTTGACAGAGAATAATGGTATCCATCTTCTCTTTAAAACTGTGTCTTTGTCGATTAAGAAATTATCGACATGCAAGGCAACAAAAAAGACGGTAAGGTAACTCTGCTGGATTCTGAAACGCATATGCATAAATGGAGCTGTACTTTCAACCACTCAAAGCTCTTTAACACTACATGACATCATTCACCCATTCACACCCATTCATACACTGATGGAGGGGCCACCTGCCCATCAGCAGTAACTAACATTCACACACATTCATACACCGCAAAGCTAAGGGAGCAATTTTGGGGTTAAATGCCTTGCCCAAGGACACATCGACTGCTCTTTCCTGGCTCAAATCATATCTAACAAACAGACAACAATTCATCACCATCAACAACTGCACCTCCTCCACTGCTCCTCTGTCTCAGGGCGTCCCCCAGGGTTCGGTGCTTGGTCCTCTTCTGTTCATCCTCTACCTGCTCCCTCTTGGTAACATCATACGTCATCACGGTCTCCTCTTCCACTGCTACGCTGATGATGTCCAGCTCTACATCTCCACAAAGGCCATTACCACTACTACTCACTCCACTCTGACCAACTGCCTCACTGACATTAAATCATGGATGCAAAACAACTTTCTCAAACTCAACTGTGGATATGATATGAGGTCAAAGGTCAGGGATGTCGTATGTGTACAGATTGTAAAGCCCTCTGAGGCAAATTTGTAATTTGTGATATTGGGCTATACAAAATAAACTCAATTGAATTGAATATGTTATATATATTATAATGATGATAGTGTTTTAAAACATATAATGTGCCAGCATTTTGGATAGGGATGTCTATCATGAGCTATCATTTACAAATGCTTATTCGGGCCATTGTCGGTTAAAAAAAGAGTACAATATAGAGCCAGGGAAAGGGGTAATATCATATAATATAATATGTAAAAACTCATGATTAACGTAGGCCTAGTAAACATGGATATTTTCTAAGATAAAAAAAAAATCATAATTCTGTGCCACCACGTCAGCTTTTATTACTGATGTACACTCAAAACAAACAATGAACCTTTAAACATATGCACACTCTTCAATACACCTCCCTGTGCAGCAGTCTTTACACACAGACTGCACAGCTGCTTGCCTGCTGTACAGCGGAGCAGCACGGAGCTCTCTGTGGTCGCCAGACTGAAGCTACTCCATCAGACGTGAGCACGCACGCACGCACGCACGCGCACGGACACAGACACAGACACAGACACAGACACAGACACACAGACACAGACACACAGACACACAGACGCACGCACACGCACACACAGACACACAGACAGATACAGACACAGACACAGACACAGACACACGGACACAGACACAGACACAGACACAGACACACAGACACAGACACACAGACGCACGCACACGCACACACAGACAGATACAGACACAGACACAGACACACAGACACAGACACAGACACAGACACAGACACAGACACAGACACACAGACACACAGACACACAGACACACAGACACACAGACACAGACACACACACACACACACATATATATATATATATATATATATATATATATATATACATTGCAGGTATGATGAAAATGTTACTTCATGCAGAATCTGAAGCACACAAACACACATCGGACTCACACGGATGGGAAACACACAAAGAAACATTCTTAAGAAATGTCTTCTTCAAATGTCTTCTTATTTGGGATTTGTTCTTGGGTAAGAACATATTCTACCCACACTCGAGAACACATATAACACAAATAATTGACTACTGATATTGTTTTTAATATTAATATTTCTTAATAATTTTTTGCATAATTGTTTTGATCATGTTATGATATTCCTTATTAACTATTTTAGATATACATATTTGTTCTCTGTACATTATCTGTGCAGTTTTAAATTCATTGATTTACAATTCTTATAGCTCTCTTCTGAAAATTGGATCAGTCTCCACAAAGTGAGTTCTGATTTCATTTGAAATATTATTGCAATGGTTTTAGACATTTCTGTATGTGTTGTTTCCAATATCATTTATTACACAGGAATATATTTTCATACACTTTTTATTCCAACGTCAATCAGCATAAGTTTTTTGATGAACATGAATGTGCCCATAAGCAAATATTTTTGGTCTTGTGCTCCGTCGTTTGACTTTTGTTTGGATATGCTTTTTCATAACATTTGTCCGCACACGGCCTTGAATGCGGCGCTTTGAGAAATCCGTTTAGATTCCTATGAATATATAATAATGCATATATAATTAGTGTGAAGAACAAATGTAACCCTTCTGTTGCGTTTGTTTCATTGTTAGATGAACTGAAGTTTGTGTGAGCATCACACCTCATTGACTTCAGCTCGTACAATTCATTTTTGGGTAAAATGAAGCATTATGTACAAAGTATTTTTACTATAACAAACTCACTGTACTATTTATCAGAGACTTCGATATGTTAAGTTTAAGAACGACATTTCAAATGTGTTTCCATGTTAATTGTCGTGCTGTAGCTTGGTGTTAATGAGCCATTCAGTGACATTATCACACCGACACACAACACTGAGCTAATTGCTGTAACGCCTGATTTGGTGTGAATGCAGCCTGAGTACATCTGCAGGAAGGTGTTTCTATCCAAGTACTCTACATACCTTTCTGCATAAAGAAAAAGAGAATTATCACCCGACTCTGCAGTTCTCCTCAACTCTTTCAGGTCTTTTTTTTAACACTTCACAGCCTTTAGACTTTTAGTTTCATTCTCAGTACTCTCATCTAGTTGTTTAAAGGAAAAAGCTCCCAGAGACCCGCTATAGACCACCTGCCCGGCACCAAACAGCACACCGTACTAGCTGGTGGATGTGGAGCGTCCAGCAACCAAGAGACCGATATTCATGTCAAATGTTTGTGGTGACCAGACCAGTTTTATTAATCAGTGCCAGAGGTGTCAAAAGTATTCACATTCATTACTCAAGTAGAAGTATAGATACTAGAGTTTAAAAATACTTCTGTGAAAGTAGAAGTATCAACTCAAGCTTTTTACTTAAGTAAAAGTATAAAAGTACTGGTTTCAAAACTACTTAAAAGTATAAAAGTAAAAGTAATGTAAGGGGAATTTTTTCCCCATTAAGGACAAACTCTTAAGCCGCGTCTCAGGGGCCTATAGTGCACTACCCCACCTCCCCCCAAAACAATCATTTTTCTAAAGGCCATAATGACTATAATGTTGTATAACAATGTTATGTTGAAAAATGTGGGATGCACTAGGCTACCCGTTTCAGCTGCATATATGCCCATTGAAAATTATCACATTTTATTAAAATGCAAATACATTAAAGTACCATATGTGTACTACTGAGCATTAACATGCGTTTCATGGAGCGGAAGACATGATAACTAGTTGCCTATAAGTATTGTAATAGTGCAAAAAGTCAAACTTCAGTGGAATGTTATCAATAACCTTTAATGGAAGAGACCTTGAGACCTTTGGACTCAATCCCGTATGTACAACAACACTACCAATAGGCTTTGTTCAGCTTTATTAAATGTAAGTGAAAGCTGGCACAGAGCTGGGAAGGACTTCAGTACATCTACCATGTGTCCTCCTGGGCACCCCAGGTACGCATCCAACTGCTGGGTCGTTTCAAGAGGGCCGGCCTTCTTCAAGGAGGAAAATAAGTCCTCTTCCTCAGATGATTGGGAGCCCTCAATGACGTGATTGTAATTGTGTATTGGATTGTGTGTGTGTGTGTGTGTGTGTCATTAAATGTAATTTCACTGTCTCCATAGAAATTACACATACTGAGGGGAAGTTGAGAAGTGAGACACTTACCAAGTTTGAGGATATTTCTGTCACTTGTCCAGCAGGTCTTAAATGTGGGAACTAGAATGGCTGCGGCTATTAGCTCTGGATCTGCAAGCATCTCTCCGAAGCATTTTTGAAGGCCTGAAAGAAGTGCCGTAATCAAAGGCTTACAGAACTTGGAGGCGACGTGAAGGTGCTGGAGCTTGGTCCTTAGCAGAGTTATGGTTGGGACCAACCATCCCATCTGAACACTGGTTTCTCCCTGAAGGACGTCAAGTGCCTTAGCAATTGGGCTCATTGTCTTTGCATATTCTGCAAGAAATGCAAGTTCCACTGGAGTAAACCTGTACAAAGAGGAAAAGAAAAACACAACATGGAACATTTAGCCTACTTGATGTAGCACCTTTAACTGGATAATTAAAAAGGAAACATATTGTCATCATTTAGAAATGTAGTTGTGTTGCTACAAATCACATCCATAGTAAATTTGGGGACTGCATATTGGCATAGTGCATACATGTGTTCTACAGTACTCAAAGTATAAAACTAACTTAATCTATTGTTAATCACTTCATTAACTGAAAGGCAGAAAAACAAGCACTTACTTAGGTGTATCTAGTTCACTGCAGACAGCTGCAAGGGCTCCCTCGCCTTGTTCTCTTGTTATTCTCACTATTCTTTCTACGGCTGAGAAGAGTGAATTCCACCTTGTAGCAACGGGCCTTACGAGTTGGAGTTTGCAGTGGTCTTCAATTACTTCAGATGCAGTGGTTGATCCACAAACTCAGATTATCTAGGACTTCCGCTGTATTAAATGTCCTGCTTGAAGTTCATGAAAGAAGGTCAGACTACAAGTTAGGGAGCAGTTTCACTGGCCTATGCAATTATGTTGAGCAGACCGGAATATTTACAGCTGTTTTAGGACCACACGCAGCTGCTGGCATGACCAAAAAGTAGCATTATTGATGAGATAGTCCGACTTTAATTCATTTCAAACTGCATTTGGCTGATAGTTAGGCCTATTACCTCTTTACAAGGACCCATGGGTCCTGCCCTACACAGGCGTGCACACTCATACACAGACAGGATCATGCCTATCCTTAGTACATGCTTTATCAACAAGCTGTAGACTACAGCTTTGCACAATTAACCTACAAATATTGCATATAGCAATAATATAAGCTCAGATAACATCTGGCTAAAGTCGAATATCAAATCTCAAACAGAGTCCACTGTTGTAACTTGTTTGATTACATGATTGACTGTTATTGTGAAGAGCATGGAAACAAGAAGTGCTTTTACTTTAAAGGTAGGAAGTAGCATGATACGTGCTTGTTGACGCTAACAATATTGACGTTACGTGTGGAAAATATACATGTCAGGTGCAAGAGCGCGTTCTAAATCCCTTTAACAGTTTGTAATGCTGCAGTTCAATAGTAAAGTGATTCCGTTCATACAAGACGTGTCCTGGTCCTCATTTGAAGCTCCACTTCATTACACCCACCAAACAAACTAGCAATGTTGAATCATAGCCTAGCTATTGCTAAGCAAGCAAACCATGGCATGTCTTGGCATGCACCTAGCCATAGCAAACATGGCAAATTTACGTTACTAGGTTACTACAATATTTTGTCAATAATCGACTGATAATAACAAACTTTCAGCTTACCTCAATATGCTTTTTCAAATTCAACGGTGAGTTTTTGAAAGCCATTAGCTCGTGGTACTTGGGTGCGCAGAGCTTGCAGCGCGTTCGAAATGAATTGTTTTTGCACCCAACCATCTCGAAAAATTCTTTCAGGTACGGCCAGTGATGTACAAGGGTTGGCTGGTCTTGTTGGCTATCAACCTCCTCGCTGATACTTGGTTGGGAGTGGGATATTTCGCTCGACTTCTCTGACATCTTTGTAAGAGGCTTTTCTGCTGTCCTTGCTGGAGAGTGACGTGATTTTTAACGGTTGATTTGTGTCATCAGCAGGTGCATCGCGTAGAAAACCAATAGGGTGTCGGAATGGTTTATGTTTATACTTCTCATCCAATCAGAATCAAATTCACTCTATCCGGATGGCGCGATTTATCTGGCTAGGTTTTTTTTGTGTATCTTTGAGCGATGATGAGCCGGAATGAAAACAAACCAAAATGAAATAGTAACGAGGCTATTTTTAAAATGTAGGGAGTAGAAAGTACAGATATTTGCGTGAAAATGTAAGGAGTAGAAGTAAAAAGTCGTCTGAAAAATAAATACTTAATTAAAGTAACAAAGTATTTGTACTTCGTTACTTGACACCTCTGATCAGTGCACAGACTGAAATGTACCAATAGTTGGTGAGCATTCCTATTAATGTTCAGCCATCATTACTATGTGTTTAGCGTTACTAGTATTACAAATAACCACTATATAACAGACCCCTTTCAATAAAGAGCAGATTTACTCTTATATCTACATTGCATCTGTTTAAACCAACCAATTTGTGGCCAAACTGACTCTGCCCAGTTGTCCAGCCTCCATCATTGTATATTAGTCATCTAGTTACAGAAATCCATCAACACCTTTGAGTATATTGTGATTCAGTTGGTCTGAGAGAAAACTAGACTCCTGTACCTCTCTTGGATCGGTCTTTAGGAAATCTAGTCCGTGATTGGAGACGTTGGCAAATCACAGGTCATTTCATTTAAGTTCTACTCAAGATCATTGTTGGTATATAACGGTATCAGGATTGTACAGGTTGCTATATAAAGCATGTGTATATGCAACCATAACTTCACTATGACTGCTATGGATCAAAAACAAACTTTGGACATCAACCTTTATCTATTTAGCAAAAAAAGAAAACAGTATTACAGCCTCACAGACTGGTCTAGTTTTCAGACCCGTTTATTCACACAAACCGCTGCCAACTTGATGACTCTGTTGCCCCATTTAGCAGATTTCAGACGCACTGAATACTAAGTTTTGACCAACAAGCGCGGGCAGCGCTGTTGATGTGTGGACCCCGTGGTGATGAATTGGTGAAGCTGCTACTGATGGATGCAAATGCGAAACTAGTTGCTTTGCAAATCTATAGAGTTGTCATCACAGTGCTGACTATACTCAGCAACACTGCCTACATCTATTCTTAGCAGAGAGACAGAGATAGTATTTTATGCAAATTAGCATGTAATATCAACTGGCACCTTCTTGCAAGCAGCCAAAAGCGAGTCTCGTTGGAGGAGGGCTGGCAGCACCTGGGCAGAGTCGTGCAGAGCAGACATGGTGGCGGCTGTTTCACATCACAAAGCCAAAAGAAAAAAAGCTGTTTCTTTGTTCATGACGGCAACATTTTCCTTGGGTGGGAAGTGATGGATCCATTCCATACCATTTGTTGGCAATTTTAGAGGAAGGCCAACAGAGCTGGCTCGGTCTTAAAGGCCTCAATAATTACTGCAAACGCACACACAGAGACGAGGCCCACACACAGCAGCACCGAGTCGGCGAGGCGGCTGGATGACACCACCTCATAATGTCTGATAAATGTACTAGCAAGATAGATGAATGGAGACTTACCTGCCTCATCAATTTCTGCTCCGAGTTTCTTTGACATTGAATTTGTTTAATTGAGCAGAAACGCTTCTAGCTCTTGGTTCAGTACGTTATGACTTACGAGGCTCGTCTACAAATTCAATAAAAGCAACATGGGGCAATTCATATTCTGGATTAAGGAGCGCTTAGATTTTAAATTCAATTCACATCCCTCTCTCTGATTGCTACTTTAGATCCATCATTTCATACACTTATTAACACAGTGCACATTGAGTTAAAAAACATCAGATGCAACACCCACCACACACAAGCACATACACTCACTTGTTTGCTGTCCTCCTCCCCCGCCCCGGCCATCTGTCCCATCCTGCTGTGTGATAGTTTTCACCAGTTTACCGCTCCTTGATGTTTGTCGGCTCCGACTGGTACTGTATGTTTGCTGCTTATGTCTTTCATAGCTTTTCCACTGGGCTTTTTGAAAGGCTGCCAACTAAGCTGAACAACTGGCTGCACAGCCTCAGCAACACAACAAACCGAGACATCAATATCAGTGAGGGGATGGCTGTCGATGATGAAGATGATCTGGATGAGCGGAACTATCAGTAGATCGCACAGAAAAACTGCTTGAAACATCAAAGGTAGTTAACACCATTACGAGCAGCAATAATGATGACATTTCACTCACCAAGTGAACTTCTGAGATCTGTGAATGTTGAACCAGCACGGCAGACATTCTTAATTTTCATAGCAGGAAACCACAGGTGTTACTGATAACACTAACAATGTCTCTGTTCTATTTAAGTGTCCCGGAGAGCTGTGCCAGTGAGTCAGCATGCACACCAGGGGTGCATCCCAAGTCTCCTAATTGCATGTTTTCCTCACTTGTCCATTTTTCCTCCAAGGAAACCATTCGAGGAGAGAGGAAAGTAGGAAATATGTTGGAAGAGAAATGAGACGTCCTGTCCTCTGAAGCGTCAGTGACGTCTGATTATAATGGTTGGTTTCTTCCGGCTTGATCGATAGATATAATTGTGTATCATCTGCATAAGAATTAAAGTTTATGGAGTGTTTCCTGATAATATTGCCCAAAGGAAGCATATAGAAGGTAAATAAAATTGGTCCAAGCACAGAACCTTGTGGAACTCCGTGATTAACGTTGGTTGTCAACGAGGCTTCATCGTTTACAAATACAAACTGAGATAAATCTGATGATTAGGATTTAAACCCACTTAGTGCGGTTCCTAAAATGCCAATCGACTGATCCAGTCTCTGTAATAGGATGTAATGATCAATGGTGTCGAATGCAGCACTAAGGTCTAACAAGACAAGTACAGAGATGAGTCCTTTATCAGCACTAAGGTCTAACAAGACCAGTACAGAGATGAGTCCTTTATAAGCACTAAGGTCTAACAAGACCAGTACAGAGATGAGTCCTTTATCAGCAATAAGGTCTAACAAAACAAGTACAGAGATGAGTCCTTTATCAACACTAAGGTCTAACAAGACCAGTACAGAGATGAGTCCTTTATCAGCACTAAGGTCTAACAAGACAAGTACAGAGATGAGTCCTTTATCAGCACTAAGGTCTAATAATACCAGTACGGAGATGAGTCTTTTTTCTGATGCAATTAGGAGGTCATTTGTAATTTTCACCAGTGCTGTCTCTGTGCTGTGGTGTTTTCTAAATCCTGACTGAAACTCCTCAAATAAACTATTCTGATGTAGAAAGTCACACAACTGATTTGCGACTACTTTCTCAAGGATCTTAGAGAGGAAGGGAAGGTTAGAGATCGGTCTGTAGTTAGCCATCATCTCTGGATTAAGAGCTTTTTCAGGAGAGGTTTAATTACAGCTACTTTGAAGGAATGTGGTACATGGCCTGTTAGCAAAGACACATTAACAATATCCAGCAGAGAGGTGCCAATTAAAGGCAACACGTCTTTAAGCAGCCTCGTTGGGATGGGGTCTAAGAGACAGGTAGACGGTTTAGAAGTAGAAACCGTTGAGGACAATTGGTCTAGGTTAATGGGAGAAAAGCTATCTAAATATATATCAGGGTTTACAGCTGCCTCTAAGGCCACTCTATTTGACGATAAATCGGTACTGGTGCAGGAGTTTATTAATCTTGTTTCAAATAGTTACAATCTTTTCATTGAAGAAGTTCATGAAGTCATTACTACTGAGGTCTATAGGAATACACGGCTCCACAGAGCTGTGACTCTCTGTCAGCCTGGCTACAGTGCTAAAGAGAACCCTGGGGTTGTTCTTATTTTTCTCTATTACTGATGAGTAATAGGCTGCTCTGGCATTACGGAGAGCCTTCTTATATGTTTTAAGTCCATCTCGCCAAACTAAGCGTGATTCTTCCAGATTGGTGGAACGCCATATACTTTCGAGCTTTCGTGAAGTTTGCTTTAGTTTGCGGGTCTGAGGGTTATACCAGGGAGCAAACCTCCTTTACCTCACCGTCTTCTTCTTCAGTGGGGCTATCGAGTCTAGTGTCATTCTCAGTGAGCCTGTAGCACTATCGACAAGATTATCAATCTGGGACGAGTCTAATAATAAAATTAATTTAGCACTAAGGCTATCATTATCGACATCTAAATGAATATTAAAATCTCCTACAATAATAATCTAATACTTGATAGAAATTCTGAATATGGACCTGGTGACCGGTACAGTATAACAAATAGAATTGGCTGTAATGTTTTCCAGGTTGGATGTGAAGGACTAAGAACAAGGCTCTCAAATGAGTTGTAGTTTAGTTTAGGTTTAGGATTCATTAATAGGCTTGAGTCAACGATGGCTGCTACTCCACCTCCTCGGCCGGTGCCTCGAGGAATGTGAGTATTAATATGACTTGGAGGAGTTGATTCATTTAGGCTGACATATTCTTCATGACTCAGCCAGGTTTCAGTAAGACAAAATAAATCAATATAATTGTCTGATATCAAATAATTTACTAATACAGCTTTAGATGACAGAGATGTAATATTTAGAAGTCCACATTTAATTATACTGTTTTATTGCACTGCTGAAATAGTGGTGTTAACCTTTATGAGGTTATTTTGTATGACTCCTCTTCTGGTTACTTTTGATTTATTTAGTTTAAGTGGCCGTGGGACAGACACAGTCTCTATAGAGTTAAGGTTAAGGGTGGGTAACTGCTTGAATGGAAGTGCAGAGAAGGGTGGAAGACTACAACTCTGCTTCTGCTTCCTGATCTGAACTCTGGGTCATGGAGTAAGTCCGTTAATCAACTTCGTCATATTTGCAGAAATGAGACGTGCTCCATCCAAAGTGGGATGAATGCCATCTCTCCTCATCAGATCAGGTTTTCCCCAGAAAGTCTGCCAGTTATCTATGTAGCCCACATTGTTTGCTGGGCACCACCTGGACAACCAGCGGTTGAATGACGACATGCGGCTATACATGTCATCATTGATCAGATTGGGGAGAGGGTCGGAGAAAATTACAGAGTCCGACATTGTTTTGCCATAAGTACATTCTGATTCCACATGAACTTTAGTGACCTCCGAGTGGCGAATTCGGGAGTCATTACAGTTGACGTGTATTATAATCTTACTGTATTTGCGTTTATCTTTAGCCAGCAGTTTTAAACAAGATTCAATGTCGCCCGCTCTGGCCCCCGGAATGCATTTGACTATCCCTGGCTTCGCTATCGTCACGTATCTGACTATGGAGCTGCCGATAACCAGAGTTGGTCTCTCAGCGGTTGTGTCGCTGAGTGGGGAAAACTGGTTAGCATGATTTTGGTGAGCATGATTTTTCACCTCACCATTAAAAGCGTATTCAAGGATTGGTATCTAATAACGGTAAAACAACTTCTAAATTCAAGATGATTTATTCTTCTGGTCACAGGCAAAGTATCGGCGCTGCAATTGCAAGAGCAGGTGAGCGGTCCGTTTAACTCGCAGGTTGAAGTGGAACTCTGACCCAAAACACAGGAAACACAAGGATACCATAAGTTTCACTTTCATAACGTCATCTGACTCCATTCAGAATCCGCAATTCAATTGGACCTAGCTGGCATGAGGGAGGACAACGGCATCCTCCTATGCCTTGACGTTTCTGTCTGATCTTCAAAGAATATAAAATTCGAACAATTGTGTGTGTTGTAATATCTGGGCATGTATCTAGCTTGAATTCAGGTGCCTCTTGTTACAAAACTATATCTCCCTCCCCAGATAAGTCAGCCGTCTAATCTTCAGTTATTATGTGAAACTGAACTCAGTTCCTTTTGAACCCAACGTTTGTGAGAGCTTTAGCAAATGGAAGTATAAAAATAAAGAATATAAGAACAAATAAAAATGTAATATATAACACTATCTCTAGCATAACCTTCAGGGAACAGTCAACACGCGGCTCAGCCACCAAATCATCGTGAGAAAAAGACCAAGGAACATCAGGACACCTTACATCGTGCTGCTGTGGAGTGTCATTTTTTTCTGTGGAATTTGTTTCATCCAACTGAATGCTTTAATTGCACACGTCACAGCACTTGCTGGCAACACATCCATTTAATTTGTATCACGCTCACAGCTAAGCAGAGGTGCTGGAGCAATAATAGCAAGAGGCACAATATCAGCCCGCACCTGACTCTCTGCTATATCATTGCTCAAATATCATTTAAACCATGTGCAGAGCCTCACCCTGAAACCAAATAATTTTCATGGAGACGTACATGCAGAACACTTAACCCAATACCAAGCACAGGCATGAAAGCCTGTCTCCTTGGAAAAGGGTAAGGCCGATGCTACAATGAGTCAGAAGCACCAGTGGCCCACTATCATCACTAAAACCTTGAGTGATGAAAGGCAAGTACGACTTCAGCTCTGGGCTAAACACCTGTGCTTTCAACTCACAACCCACCACCTCAGACTCCTGCTCAGAAACTGGCGCTACAAACATAGCCGACTTGGGGTTAACAGCTCAAGTCTTCTTAGTTTTAGTTTTGAAAGCATTACATAACATTCTCCAGTGCCCCCATTTATGACAATAATTACACATTTTGTCGGACTCACGACAAACGTGATTGTTCTTTTGCTATTTGCTGCAGCCAAAACTCTCTTGTTGGATGACCAGACTAATGTGCACCCACAGCAGAAGGGTTTGACTACCCCCTACACCACATCGTCAACAGCCAATGCAGCCGCTTCAGTTCTTATATATTCGAGTGAATGTTTCGGGGAAAAATTGATCAAACCCAACGTTCAGGAAGCATCAACGTGACTGAATGCAATGACGATGAATTCTTTAAAGACCTACAATCTCTCCTGCTCTCTCTTTACTTACATTATTTTTATCCATAATAATAGTTATTGTGGGAAATAACAGATCAACTATCAAAAATTATTCTAACGAATGAAGAAAGTTGTTTGTGGTCCTTTTGTTGTTCAGACCTCCAATTAACGTATTTTAATCAGTTGGAAACAAATCAAATATAACTTGGGGGTGATGAATTTAAGTTTAATCTGTGATCTGTCACAAGCGTGGGCATTTTAGCCCCCAACCATAACCGTTTAAACGGAAAAAAAGGACAGAAGGACAAAATACAGTCTGTGTGAATGAACAGGCTTCTAATATCACTGCTCCATCTAGAGCACGATAGATATGACTGTAACTACATGTAATTGAACAGTACGTTAAATTAATGTGTGGCTAAATACGGATGCTAAAAACAAAATCATCCTAGCTGAGGGAACAAAGAATTTACCCTAAAATGTGTCTATGTTAGCAATGCCAACAGATATAGAGGCTTTTGTTAGGTTTTGTATTGAATAAGAAGACTGCAAGGACCTTGAATGACTCCTGGCTTTCCTACATAGTGGACTTGAGGCTCTGCAGACAATAAGACCTCATATAGAGGATCAGTATGCCATGCCCTCAGGGTCAACACACACACACACACACACACACACACACACACACACGCACACACAAGAATGGGGTGGAAAACATCTTACTCTTCCTTTTCTTTGGGTGTTTTTTAGGACACACTCTTCTCCCCAACTCCCAACGGAATTCTAGCTGTTGGAGGCTAATGGATTCTAAATGACACGTATGTAGCAACAGAGACATGAGCGCACAAACACACACACACACACACACACACACACACACACACACACACACACACACACACACACACACACAATCACAATCACACACACACACACAGGGAAAAACAGTTACACATTTAAAGACTCAAGGATAAACATCAGGTTTTAGTTTCACCGTCTCAGACTAAATGCGCATTTGCTTCTTTTTTTAGCACGCTCAACTTTTATGCAATTATAAAAAGGGGAAGATAAAAAACAGTCAGCTTTGCAGCAAATCCCTTCCTCACTATTCCACACTTAGTGAGGAGGCTTTTTGTGTTGTCAATGTAGTCATTCTACTCTTGCATCAACATCCCAAGAACCTGAATAGATGTGACTGTGGCTGACAAAAAGCACAGAATCATAATGATGCCGTCCATTACCGCAGATACAAAAATAAATAAATGGGGAAAAAATAAAATCTGGATTTCTGTGAGATTTGATCAAGCAGATGTGGTCCTGTGGTCTCCTTTACTGTAAGCACAGTTCAAGGACCATTGATTGAACACATAGAAGTCCTTGGTTAAAGCTGGACAGGTGTGAGGTGGACTAAAGCCTATGTACAGGTGTCTGTGGATGTGTTTGTGTTGAGACGCATTCACTGGCTCCTTTTGAGTATTGGAAATGGAAACATATTTTTAATATTCCACTGCAACTCCTCTCTTATGCTGCGTTCACCCCCAAAAGTGAAAAGTAGATCCCATGCAAAGTCAATGCACAGATGCGAACGGTTGCGAAGGTCACGCAAAGCGAAAGATTTGCCGTCACATTTTAAAACTGCTCTCCTTTCTGCTGCTGTCGGTTGTCATTGCAGTGCAAACCGATAACGCCCTCCTGCATCACATTATTTCCTCGTGTCAGAATTCATTGCAGGGTTAGGTTTAGGGTTAAATGATATGCAGTCTGAAGGACAGCTGTTGGGGAGAGGAGGACCACAGAAGAACGGGGAAAAAAACTGAGGAGACAATATGAAGAAAATTCACAGGTAAGCGTGGGTGTTCTTCTCTCTTATCTCTGTTTACATATTTGGTATTCAGGTAATCCAAAAGGAACAGAAAGTAATACGATAACATTACATTTAACATTTATCTTGTTATACTTGGATTAGGTTACTGACTACATTTTTTTTAACAGGTAATTATTAATTGTATCAGAATGTATTTTGAAAGTAACCCTCTCCACCTTTACAAAATGCAACAATTAATGTTTTGAGGGATGCATCCATATACAAAAGCAAGTAACCTTAGATTTAGTATTATCAAGCTACAATTTCAAAGGTCATGAATGAACTTTTCACAGTCATGTGAAAAAATGCTGATTTATTATCCAGGAATTAACAATGTAGACTCCACCACTGATATTTTGGCCACAAACCTCCAGCCATATTCCAGGTTTCTACATTGTCTTGGAATTTGCATGATTTGACATACTTGGATGGATTTTACCTCCATGACGTAACCCTATCCAATAGCCTTGGTGAAGAGACATGTCAGAAATGACACATCAAGGACATGACATGCCTTCTTTCACCCCAGAAGGTAAAGGCACAGCTAGGCCGCTACACTCATACGTCCTCACAGCCCTTTATCACCTTCACTCAAATCCTCTAATCTTTTCTCTCTGGGCCTTCATGTACCACTGGTGGGGAGACTGATTCTTTTTACAACTCTGGCATACTAACAGATTTCAATCGTTTCCATGCAACTTAGTCATGTTATCAGTTGGAAAGAAAGATGTTTATTCAACGACTGGACTACAAACCCATGCTCAGAATCCATGTAAAATTAACTTCTGAACATGGAACAAATCCTACATCAGGATGAAGTTGTATGTTGTTTAGATGTCATGTAATCGTGACAGTGAATGAATGGACATAAGGCTTTGAGGATGTGAGGGATTGTTGCAGCTATGGTTCATTAAAAGAACACTTCATCCCCAAAAGGATCATTTGTATATCACTGATAACATTCAGTTTAATTCCACCTATACGGCTTTTGTGTTTTTAACTGCCTAACATCAGGAAAGATGTATACATTTCACCTTTAATGCCAGTTATTTGAGATCTGCTTGTTTATTGACCTGTTTATGTAGCGTTTGAGCATTCATAAATATGTTACTGATCCACATTTAAAAATAAACTTCTCCTTGTTATTTTTTAATGAGTCTATTTTTTACCTAATTGAAATTCAACTCAGTAGCTGGCCTCTAATTGAGTAAAATATGTATATGCTCTTTTTTGCCTCTGATATATTTGGACATCATTGACATTCCAGAGGCAACTCCGATAAGCTCTGCCAGGAGCATGCTGAACTCAGACATCCTTACCATTGTTAACCCCTGTATGCCACAGGCCATGTAAGAGACTGATGACTTTTCATACTACAGACTAAATTGAAACCTCCACGCCAGAGGGCATTGCACTACAAAGCCCTGAAAAACACATGCACACAAATCTTAGCCTGACTATTATCTTGATTGTCTAGTAAATACAATAGCATGGGTCTTTGGCCCACTTCCTTTTACTCACGCTTGTTTCCCCTTTTTTGGACAGACCAGACAGACCGTTTTCTTTTTTTTTTACCAAGCCCAGAGTAGCTCTGACCCACTAAACTGCTTTCTATTTGTTGAGAGATGGGTGGGCTGTGGGGTAGTATACTAGGTCTGTGGCATGCTTGAATAATGTAGCCTTGTATATATCTGTGCAGTTAAACCAATATCGTCATAGATGATATTCATTTAAAGGTTAATTCCGTCTCATTACAACTTGGATCTCATTTTCATAATTCTTCATTTCTGTCAGTTACAGCCAAAATAACTGCTGAGATCCGAGAACACATCAATATCTCTACAATAAAGTCTAATAGGGCAAGAAACATGATTGCAAATCGTAACCACTTTATTTGAAGGTGACACGAAAAGAGAGAGGACCTGAAATGTTTTTTAATAAACTTCTTAAGGTGATGACAGTGTTCTCCGATCCCAAATGTGACGATTGCAAGGTAAGCTGTAACAACTCAACTCGTCCCATTCAAATTATTAACAGGGGCTGTTTTTTCATGCATTGTTTAAAGGGATAGTTCTGATGTGTGTATTATTAAGGGTATGGCGGTCGGTACGCCACCAGTTTGTGAGAAACAGACAGAAGTCCAGGCAGGGGAGCTACGCAATGTTCTGCTGTGGACATTTAATTTAGACACTTAAAAAGGAGTTTAAGTGTATGTATATGTAGGATTATTTAGAATATGTTCACCACTTGCCATTAAACACTTTATCTATGCGCTTTACAAAGCAACCAGACTTTATTGACGAAACCATACTTCAATACTTTTACCTTGTGAGACATGGAAGTTGCTGGTCTACTGCTGCCTCCATCGGTTGTTTGTGTTACTGTGACTTTGTTATTTTAAAAGGTAAGCTCTGATTTATCAAAGTCACACAATAACACTTCAAAGAATGTACACCTATACATTTAAGTTAGTCTGCTAACAAATTGAAATTGTCCTATGATGGTATCACTGCACCACTGCAGGGGGCTGGGCCACTCGCTGGAGCTGTCCTTTATACTTGCTGTCCTGGCATTTTAAAAGAATTCTGCTGGAAATAATGTGGGCAGCAGAAACATACAGACAGAAAGCTAGTGGTCTGGGACGTGGCCTCCACTGGAGTCTGAGGAGAAGGATCGAGGAGGACAAGAAGTATAGTTCAGGATGGTGGGTGTTGGGATCTGCTAATTTTTTCAGGAGTGAAGTATGTTGGTGTGCCAGAGGGAATGCCGCTCTGCTGATTGTAGTGTGGCCACCACATTAACATTTAATGTGAACAGTGAACCTTACAGCTCCCAGTGTGACACTGACTGTTATTCATGGTCATGGCTGGGTTTGTGTCTTTACATTGAGTCAAGCTAAACATAAGGTATATAAGTAACTTTAAGCCTTTCGACATTATTTTTGTGTAATTTCTTTTTAAAGATGTACCAAATATCAGATCAATGAAACTTTTGCCATCCGATTACACCTCAATGAACGTATCAACTGTCAAGTTTGTACGCACAGAGATCACAGGAAGAATGGAAGAAACCTTCAGGAGAGCAACAGAGGAGGATCCCTCTCCCCGGATGGACAGAAGCAATAGATGTCATGTGTACAGAATGAACAGAGATACAACACATTCAATGAATATGACAGAAATTATCAATAATGAGTAGTAGGCATGGACCACTATCCAGACCTCCACAATCCATGAAACAGGAGGTAGAGGGTAGGGGCATCCGCAGGGCCATAGCAGGGCGCAGGGCCACGGAGGCAGGAGGCTGGCCCATTATGCAGGAGGCATTGCGAAGGAGGCGGGTCCAATGAGGCATGATGCCAGGCCCTTGAGGCAAGAGGCACAAACAAGGAGGCAGGAGCAATGCGGAAGGAGGCAAGAAGGCACAAAGACTCCGGGGAAGAAGTAGAGTTAGTAATGTGCAATGAAGAGATGTAAATTCACCCATAAGGAGAGAGAGAAGAGGAGGTAGGTGCTCAGTGTATCCTAAAACATCCCCCAGCAGCCTATACGCCTATAGCAGCATATCAAGGGGCTGGACCAGTGCAAACCTGATTCAGCCCTAACTATAAGCACTATTAAAGAGGAAAGTCTTAAGTCTACTCTTAAATGTGGTGACTGTGTCTGCCTCCTGGACTGAAAGTAGAAGATGGTTCCATAAAAGAGGAGCTTGATAACTGAAGGCTCTGGCTCCCATCCTACTTTTTAGGACTCTAGGAACCACAAGTAGCCCCGCATTTAGTGAGCGCAGCTCTCTAGTGGAGCAATATGGTACTACAAGCTCCTTATGCTATGATCTTCCTCTGAAACAAGTGAGCAATTTAAAATTAGTAGAGGGATTAGAGAGATGCATAACTTCGCTCAAGAAATGTTAATAAAATTGCAAAAAAAGTATATGGATATTTTCTAGAAGAGAACCTAATTAGCCATTCCTGTTTCATGTTCTAATTGTTTAATTCTAAAGAGAACTTTCTGAGCTCCACACAATTAAAAGTCCACATGACTTAAAAGGAAGAGTTTACATTCCATTCAATGACAGTATCTCCTTCATCTTCAATGCTCTGGATGAAATTGCTCTTGGCAAGAAGTTCAATCTTTCATTTCCTGTGGGTTCTTTTGGAATTTGGGCTAAACAAGCCCATCTCACTAAAGAATGGAGATCTGGATCCCATCAGGTGTAAATTCAATAACTATGGTGTAGGGTTGCACGGTGTACCAATCCTAAAATGGTAAATGTGATTATAAACATTTCGTAAACTCACCCATATAGAGCCTAACACGAGTAGCCTTAGCCTAGTTTAACGACAAGCCTACGTGATCATGAGGTCACAATGCACGCAGTGTACTAAATTAAACACAATTGATGCAAAATGGCTACATGCTGGTGCAGCCTTAGGATGGATCTCTTTTTTGTTTTAGTGAAGGAAAAATAATTATTCCTTGAATTAAGATAAAATATGAACTCTACAATTGCTCATACTTATAGAAGGAACTATGTAATCATCTGGTCAGATACGGACATACTATTAATGCCATTTGTTAAGTGTTGAAAAAGCTGGACAGGAACAAGCTGGTAAAAAGGGAACCATACAAATGTTTTATTTATTATTATTATTATTATTATAGATAAACATACCAGTATCGTATCGTATTTGGGGTATCGCATCGAATTCTGGTATTGTATCGTAAGTATCGGGTATCGTATCAAAGTTATAATTTTGGTATCATGACAACCCTACAACAGTGACAACTGTACATGTTTAAAGCACCAACAACAATGGTTACACATCTTCTGTTCCTCTAGAACCAAACTAAAACATGCATGCGCACTGGTTAACTCAAAAAACAATATCAATATCACATGAGCTTCAGGTTTGAGATTGATGGAAATAAATTAGCTAATGAAATAACACTGACCTTTTCCATAAAGGCTAGGAATGAACAGCTGCCAGAAGATGAGTGGTTGCTATACCATCATCTCACACAAGCCATACAGCTTTATGCCTGACAATATTTACTACAGCATCCGTAGGATGCGGAAAGATGAGTGCCAAATAATTGCCCTATAATTCAGTAAAATATATGAATCTGAACAGGGCAGAAGCTGGATGTTGGCAAACATTTGAATAAAAATCCTCTTAAAATATTGATAATATTTTCTGCTGGTTTAATGGCGTTAAACAAACTGCATTGAGTATTGAGTATACAGTGTGTGTTATGTATACTGTGTTCTGTGTCCTGCTTATACGTCCAGGGATCGATGCGTTTGTCTTATTTATGAATGATTTGCATCTGTTTGTTTTGACATTCTTATCATTATGAAAATAAAAGACAATATTAGGGTTTCTCTTCATTACGGGAATTATTTTTTTAGGCTCAATGTTTCAGGTTAAATTAAATTATATAACTCATCAAACCCAACAGTCAGGAATGATCAGCCTTACGTAAAGAACGATAACATCTGTAAAACGTGTTTCCTCTATCAGCTCTCTCTCTGATTTTAATCATATCCATAATAAAAGTTATTGAGGGAAATAACAGGTTAAGAAAAGACAATTATTTTTATTAAAAAAAAAAAAAAAGTTGTTTGTGGTCCTTTTGTTGCTCAGACCTACAATGAACATATATTTTAAACATATGTTGAATCAGAAAACAAATCAAATAACTGATGAACAATGATGGGGCGTATCCAATCAAATAACTCCTCCTCGGAGCACAATAAGACCTTTGGGACGGCCGTCAATATGGTGGCGTAGAACAACTTCCGTTTCAAGCGAGGAGTTAGGAAACGACAATTAAGAGACTTAGGATGTACCCCTTGAATAATGCTAACACATTTAAAAAAACAAATTAATGTGACATTGCAGAACACAATTCTACATACTTGGGGTTTTCCTTGTCCTCCCTCCCTGAAATAACCTGGCTTGAACACCGTTGCATCATTTCTGAGTGAAAGAAGAACCTTTCCAACCAACTATCTATTTTCGTGTGGTGGACACGAAAATAGATAGGCGGACAACAGGCGGACAACAGGCGGGCAACAGGTGGACAACAGGCGGGCAACAGGCAGGCAACAGGCAGGCAACAGGCGGACAACAGGCGGACAACAGGCGGGCAACAAGCAGGCAACAGGCGGACAACAGGCGGGCAACAGGCGGGCAACAGGCAGGCTACAGGTGGACAACAGGCGGGCAACAGGTGGACAACAGGCAGGCAACAGGTGGACAACAGGCAGGCAACAGGTGGACAACAGGCGGGCAACAGGTGGACAACAGGCGGGCAACAGGCAGGCAACAGGCAGGCAACAGGCGGACAACAGGCGGACAACAGGCAGGCAACAGGCGGACAACAGGCGGGCAACAGGTGGACAACAGGCAGGCAACAGGTGGACAACAGGCGGGCAACAGGCAGGCAACAGGCGGACAACAGGCGGACAACAGGCAGGCAACAGGCGGACAACAGGCAGGCAACAGGCGGGCAACAGGCAGGCAACAGGTGGACAACAGGCGGGCAACAGGCAGCCTCCGATGAGGACCCGGTGATAGAGCAGCCATTTTAATGTGTTATCACCTTAGTTTGCTGCGAACGGGTACATTTGATTTGATTTGTGTGCAGTGAGGTTACTCCTAAATGACGATATACTTTTGGTTTTATTTAACTCTGCACTGACCTCCCTGATGGTGCAGGTTAGCACCACTTTTTACTTTTTTGTTTACTTTCTTGTTTGTGCACTTTTGATTTATGCATTAAACGTATAGTTTTACGCCATCCGTCAATAAAAGATATATTTTCGGTAAAGTAGTCTCTGGCTCCAGAGTGGTGTGCGTGGTATATCACCGGGTCAGATTAAAATGTACAGCCCACATCTTTTCCTGATTCTCCAATGAAAGACACTGAGGGGATTTTGTGGAGAAGATCTCTTTTGACACCTCTAGTGCCCCCTACATACCGCTGTTAAATGTCCTCTCTCGGGACACACACATGTTGAAAACCACTGTCGACTGAGTGTGTGGATGACTCGAAGGAACGAAAAAAATACCTTTTGTTACTCCCGTGAGTCTCGGACAGCACAAAGATAGCAGCACACTCGGATCGCGGTTCTCAATGCTTTTTATGATTATCGTTCACGTGAGTATATTACAGGCTGTCTGGTGTGCGTTCCCCGGCTGCTTCGGTCCACTCTGCCCTGACAGACTGCAAATCCTGCTCCTGCTCCTCAGTCACTACTGTTGTTTTTATGAGGAGACACAATCCAAGATTGACCACAGCTGAGGCTGATTACACCTCGTCCCGGCACCGTTCCCTGAACCACTCCCTGCCCACAGTAATATAGAGATCTGGAGTGACGAGTTAAAAAGCATGAGAGATGTTAAGCTGGACCTGTTAGACACTTTGTCTCTGCCTTTCAGCTGTAATTCCCTCCCTGATGCTGCCTTGTCTCACAGCCTGCTCCCTACTACCACCTGCTCTTCCTGAACCTGCTCTTCATCTGTGAAAACAATTCAAAAGACTGTAAGATAGTCTATAAATCTATTCTACCCTAGGAGCTAAATATACTGAGCAAAACATAGAAGATAGCATGTGTATCTAGATCAGATTAATACAGATTACAGATTATACAACTACATAGTCCCCAGGTCTGCAAATAATATGATCCGTAAAGGTGTCATTGAAACATATCAACATGCTTCCCGTCGGACATGTTTATGGAAAATTGCATTGTTTTAAATGGCTGCACAGAAGTAACCTGTATAGTTTATGGGAATAACACACACGGTCTCACAACATACTTAAGGTTTTGAGAAGATGGCTCAGCTTCTTTAGCCACTTCTTCACAAGGCAACAACACGGCTTTAAAAAAAAAATCTGCCAGATATGAACAACATTTTGGAGACTTATACAATCATAATGAAAATACATGATTGTTATCTAGGATCAGGCACACCAGAATAGCTAGCAAGCTATTTATTGATAGTAATGTTTACCCAGATCTGCTCGCTCTCTCAGTCTTTGTTTGTAGTAACCCATTGTGAGATATTGTAACCCATTGTGAGATAAAGTTGAGTTTAATGGATTAATATTTGTACACATTTGATTAAATAATGTATGTGCCTATTCTACTGGTGTTACCTATAATGTAAACAACATTACATGTTTTCTTTTATACATCTGCACACATTTGTAAAAAACAGACTAATGGTGTTATATGATGTGACCAACTTTTAACTTAACTCTTACAGTTAAGCCCCTGATCTGATCATCTGTGTACAAGTTTACGTCTTCTATTGGGAATGTACAACTTGTTCAGGTCATACCTGCTGGTCCAGTGGATGGAATTGAATTTGACATCATGTTCCTCCACTTCCATATTGTCAGGGTAAGGATGGTCATCATACTGAACATAATACCACTTAAAGCAGAAATGACAGGAGGGAGGACCTAAGTACAACTAAACTCTAAATAAGACATTTTCTTGCGATCAAAATGTAAAATTTAACTTTCATGAATTGAAAACACACTATGAAAAGTTCTAAGATGAAAACATGGCCAACTCTCTGAATCGTGGAAGATACCTGTCAATCATACGTGACTTCATGGTTTATTTTACTCTAAATGGAGCATAATTTACTAAATGAACATCATGATATATTGAAGAAGACTAGAGATTGAGACCATAAACTCATGTTTACAATGTTTACTGAGGGAATAAATCAAGAGAAGTAGTCATTTTCTCATATACATCTATACAAGCCCATCAAGGACATTTGAAAAAAATGCTAATTCTAAGCTTTGCCTTCACTTTTTAGACCTGGAGGTTCACTACTTGTTGCTGCAGAGGAAAACCCCAACATTTCTTGATTGTTTTGCTTCATAATGAAAGCATTTATATGACAAAATAACATATTTATTGTAAAAAATCTACAGGAAAATGTGTTTATCAGAAAATTAGTAGAACTTCGTTAGCGGCTATTCAATAAAACAAAACAAATACAGATAATAGAGTAAGGTGCAGAAATGTATAGTAAATTAAATGTTCCGGCTCATTTGACCACAACATATATCTGATCAGGCATTGGAGTGTTTAATTCAGACAAACACATGTTAAAAATACTATTGAAAAGACAAGTGTAACCACGGCGTAGTGTCGCAGTTGTTATGAAGGTGGAAGTGATAACCAAAAAGAAACTGTTGTAGTTGTGAGACTCTGCTCCAGCATGGACCTAGAGATGGAGTAACCTCTGGAAGAACTAAATAACAGGAGAAATCCAATCATGATGAATGGCACCTCGGGAGAAAGTTCAGGTATAGGTCTGGGGGACAGTGCAAACTAGTAGAGTGGTGTAAGGAGAGAAGGAGGTGAGCGGAGGAGAGAAAATATCATCTTGGCCTGTTAAGGAAAAGGTGAAAAGGAGAAACACAGAGATGGATTGTATATGTACTGGGATAGAGGAAGAGGAGGAAGGTGTCTGGGGTTTTCACTGAGGGGATTTATGATCTCTGGTTGCGAGGCGGACACTTTGCCATCTCTCCTACTATAATGTCATTACGGCTCTCAGTTGAGAGTTTGAGATCCCCCAGGTAGAGATGGACTCTGCTGATGCATTCAGGTGTTTCAGTCGGGATTTATGAGAACTTCATCAGCATTGGTTTCTGGTGTCAACCAATAAGAAAATAATGGAGTGCACAGAGGCGAAGCAGAGTGCCATACCCTGCACCTTGTGTACCCCAACATGGCCACCTAGTCACACAACGTTGTCCTCCCTGTGACCTGACATGGCAGAGTTGGATTTCTTTTCACCTCACTGCAGAGTTTTAGGCTTCTATAATTGTACAGTTATCTAAAACTGTACAATTGCATTAACTTTGGTAAGCATGTTGTACTTTTAGTGTACATGCACAGACCATGTCTTCTGTATGTATATTAATGAATGCACACAGTCGGATTCACAAATGTATTTTGTAATCTGTAAATAACTGACTTTTATGGATATTAATTTACCTATAGCTGCTGTTGCTGTGTTGATTCCAGCATTGTATTCAGGACTGATTTATGACTTTTAGGAAGGGGCGTGATTTACAAAGTAGAATAAAGCAACCAGGTGAACAACTTTCGGCATCAAGCTCTCTCACATCCCACAGCCTCAGTCAGTCTCAGCAGGCGACCGGGGACAGTATGTCCTTCCTCTTGTTCAGCCCCCCCCCCCTCTGCATTGGAGGACATGGGAGGGAGATGGCTTCAGCCTAGAGGACAACATGAAGGCGCTCCTTGATACTTCCACCAGGAACGGTGCCCTCTCTTTGTGTACATGACTGTTTTAAGGATATGTGCCCCCCTGTGTGTGGATGTGTGTGTGCGTGTTTTCACCATCCAAGCTTGGCCATTTGCATTTCCTTGATGTGAGATAAGTGCAAAGAGAGGTTTTTAATACACAACACATCAAGAGACTTCTGTTTTCCGCTCTGCTCTCGCACCTCTTCGCCATCCCGAGTGACTTTCAAGTTGCAGTGTGTATGTTCATCTTTCCCACTACCACCACCATTACCAACAAAAATCTGCATTTCTTACTGGCCTCCGGCACAGATTTATATCCAGTTTAAGGAAGAAGGTTCTGGATGAAACATTTACCCTCTTTCCAGCACACTCTTTATTCTTTTCCTTTTCATCTTCTTGTAAAGAGAGGGCATATATTTCAACAATAGTTTTTGGGTGGGTTGTTTTCTCTGCCCCAATACTTTGCCAAACTGAAGATTTATTTCTTGATGTGGTTGAACCCTCACAGCAAAAGTGAAACACACACACACACACACACACACACACACACACACACACACACACACACTCACCTAAACACTTGCCTCAGCTTGTCTATGTGCAATTCCCTCCGGTGTGGATGGGCATGACCAGCACATTTGGTTCTGATTGGTACAGCATCAGAAACCACAGATTAAAGGCGTGAAACATTTACTTATCAAAGGGAGCTACAGCCGCATACAGTACATATAGTGTTCCATTGAGATTACCACATGTTTAAAAAAGGGTCTTACGTTGAAGGGCTTTCTAAAATACATGGAGATCTGCTCCAGTTTGAAGTATCTGGTCCACAGTACACAGCGTAATACTAGTTATTATCCTGACACACACACACACACACACACACACAGTGTACAGTCCTCCGTACGGCCAACATATAGAGAGGGAAGCTCCTCATATTCTGAGAGCCCTGAGCAGGAGAGCCCTTTGCTCTCTGCAGCTAGCGGCCCAAATAAACACGCACACACACACACACGCACACACACACACACACACACACACACACACACACACACACACACACACACACACACACACACACACACACACACACACACACAGCAATAAGAGGATTTTCAACTATGGATGTGTGCTTTGTACTCTTAAAACACTCCTATGCAAAGGATGTATTTCCTGTCCCCCTGATTTTGGAAATATATGAGTAAACTTTCAGTTATTTCACCTCTGCCAATCCAGTTGGTGAATCTTCACTCGTATCAGATCTACAAAGTCTAATTTAAAAGTTCTGACATTCCCAACAGACTTCAGCGAGTTATTAATAGCATTTAGGCCTGTAACGACAGGGAGAATCAGCGGGGTAGAGCCGGCATGTCCCATCTGATGTGGTGAATCAAGGCTTTGTTGGTGATTGTTGGAATAGTGGAAAGAGCAAAACTAAGACGGTTCTGATGAGTTGTACTTTGTTTCTGTCAAGTTTGAATGAAGTGTCTTTTACAATGGAGTCTAGTGGCTTTGAGGAGAGCACTTGAATTGTATGTTTAGTACGTTAAATTAATTATAATAATTGGAAAAATCATTGTTGATTCTATAAACATTTTTACAGGCCGACATGTTTTGAATCTGTGTATATTGTTTTGAGCGATACAAAATCAATACTCAAACTTGAAATGTAGAAAATTATTTACCAACATAATGTAAAGTAAAACGATTAAATAAGAATAATTCTGCACACCTTCACACTTGCGAGGCTGTTCCCGTGTGTGCTTTCTGAATACCAGGAAGGTGTTGCCTAGCCTCCAGTTCTGTGGAAGGATCCTACCTGCCAGGGAAGCATCCATATAAAGCAGAGCACATTTCACAAGACACATGGTCCTTCACTGTGTGTTATAAGTCTCCAGGTTTCCTTGGTTCTCTATTTATTCTTTTCTGGCCATTGATCATCTCATATCTTTCCTGGATATGTGCATATTCTCTTATCAAAGTAATCATGCAAGTGTCACATTTTAACCTACCTGCTTTTACTTTGACCTGAGTTCATTTTTAGATGAGTGATTGTACTTATACTTAGGTAAAAGTTCCTTAAAGTAACTGTACGTGATCTACCATTACTATAAATGTATACTGTTTGGTTGAGTTGTCCTCAATTCAGGAAACACCACCACGCTGCCCCAAATAGGAGGGCACCACATCTACTGAAAATAGTCCCTCCTCAAACCTCCTTTCTGACCAGTGCTGCTGTCAAAGTCCAAAAACGTCTATTCCTAACCACTTCTCCTTGAACGTTGGAAAACGTCATGGGATTAAGGATAGATGTGAAGGACTTAGGAAAACCCAACTGTGGTGCCAGAGAATCCAACTCCACTTTCACAGAATTACGTTATTATGATGACGTCACTGACGGAGGTCTGCCATGGTGAAACTACAACGAAGAAGGACGACAACAAGTGCAACTAAAATATGACGTGTCATAGAGCTAGCTTGTTTGTTTTTACTGATGCTTCTTGTTATTGAGAGAAATAATTTGTTCATTGACAGATGCTTGTTTTGTTTTTTTACTCATTCGTTACATGCTATAAGTAAATACATTTAACTAAAGGGTTTTCACTGTCTATTCAATCAACATGAATGCCATTTGTTCATAAGGGAAGGAAATTGTATATTTAAAGTCAAATGCATCAATCTGGTGCACTTTGAGAGCAAAATTAGGAGGCTAGATTTATGATGATAAGTGGAATAGAAACTAAGTACATTTAATCAAGTATTGTACTTAAGTAAAATTGCAGGGCATTTCAGTTTTGAGTAACTTTATACTTCTAGTCCAGTACATCTAAGAGGTTATGATTGCACTTTTACTTTCACTACATTTATTTGACAACTTTACTGTGGTGGCTGGGGCGTGGTTAGGCTCAGCTGCGGAGGGGTGTGGGGGAGTGGTTCAGGGAACAGGTGCCGGGAATTGGCCTCAGCTGCAGGGAATCAAGGCCTGAGTGACTCTGCCCTATACATGGGGCATACAGTTGGAGGCACGAGATAGGGGAGAGCAGAGGGACAGTCTGCAACAAAATAAAGGATATTCCAAAATATACCCTAAGTGTGCTCATTCCTTGGTGGTGGTGGGGAAACCTGCATGTGACAGCCAGGAGCTTGTTACGTACTAATTAGGCTATTTTGCAGTCTTAATACAAAATGTAGGGTAGCTATTATATTACTTAATTTACTTAATGATTAGCCTATATACTACTGTCCATGACCAACTTTTAAAGTCTTCCGTAGGAAGACACATTGAGATCAAATACATATCAAATGTGGCCAGATAATAACCGTGGTTGTAAACATAAGCATCATATTATAGCAGCATAGTAGCATCATTGTCCTGTGGGGAATTCAATGTTTTTATTTGATCTAACAATGTAAAAACCGCATGCCAATGTCAAAGGGATAGCTCAAAGTGATGAACCTAGAGAGGTTAGACTGAGAACAATCGTACCTTGTACTCCTAGTGAAATATTGACAGCAGTGGTCACCTTTAGCCCAAACATCAGCGGAGCATTTGCATTAATTAATTGTTTCTTTATATTCTGAGAGATATTGTTTTTAAAACACGTCCTTATTCCAGCTAGTCACATAGTGACACTATGTCTACTTTTTAATACACTTTGTAAAGCCTGTGGATTTCCTTTTGAGAATCTCAGTAAAAGAAAGAAAACCTTTCAGTGATGCAGGTTGAGCACAGTGACATAATTAACTTTTAAAATCTACTTTTGTATCCATTCCTTTGTCCATGTTCAATGTGCTGCTGCACTAATTCAGCAGCACTTGCTGGACTGAGTTTGACGTGGCCCACAACTGTTCTGCATTTGTTCAGGACTTTGTCAGATGCTCTGTTCTGCGACGCAGGGCACGAACTCTCACAGCAGCATCATATTTCATGCACTCTCCGTGCTAAGTGTGCTGACTTTATTGGAAACCTTCCACTGCTGTGCAACATGAATACAATGTTCAGCGCACGTTTCTGAAACATGTTTGTCTTCTGTTTTCATGACAGTCAAAGCATGTGAATGAGGCAAAAAGTTCATCACTATGGTAACGTTTCAGTACATTTCACTCACGGAGACAGATCAACGTCCTTCAGGAATACTTTATTGATCGACGTCCTTCAGGAATACTTTATTGATCGACGTCCTTCAGGTACTTTATTGATCGACGTCCTTCAGGTACTTTATTGATTGACTTCCTTCAGGAATACTTTATTGATTGACGTCCTTCAGGAATACTTTATTGATCGACGTCCTTCAGGAACACTTTATTGATTGACGTCCTTCAGGAATACTTTATTGATCGACGTCCTTCAGGAACACTTTATTGATTGACGTCCTTCAGGAATACTTTATAGATCGACGTCCTTCAGGAATATTTTATAGATCGACGTCCTTCAGGAATATTTTATAGATCGACGTCCTTCAGGAACACTTTATTGATCGACGTCCTTCAGGAATACTTTATAGATCGACGTCCTTCAGGAATATTTTATAGATCGACGTCCTTCAGGAATACTTTATTGATTGACGTCCTTCAGGAATACTCTATTGATTGACGTCCTTCAGGAATATTTATTGATCGACGTCTACTTTATTGATCGACGTCCTTCAGGAATACTTTATTGATTGACGTCCTTCAGGAATACTTTATTGATTGACGTCCTTGAGGAATACTTTATTGATTGACATCCTTCAGGAATACTTTATTGATAGATTCAACAACAACATTGACGAGGCACTCTTACGCTAAGAGCGTGCGCTCGGTTTCATCAACTCGTCTAACTAGCTTAACTCACTCCCGTTCCCAGAACAGGTCAAACCCGCCTCCCCTCTGCTCCACCAATCACAGGCACGCAGCTCGACCAGCATGCACACTGCCTCCCCATGATTGGCTAGAGAGAGGGGGTTGACGACCGACCCCTCCAAATCCAAAGTAGTCTGCCGAAGTTTCGCTCCAGTGGTTGTTTGGGTAGCTATTGGCTGGCATCAATGCTGTGTAACGCCTTTAAGTGGTATTTCATGTTCATGGTACTCCGGTGATAAGATCATTCCACTTTGCAGTGGTTACAAATAGCTTTTGCTTTTATCAACTACGTCGTCTGGTAGAGATTTAAAATGAAAAAGTCCATTTAAAAGTGCCGTACCTTTCTCCATGTTCTTAGTTAATGTGTGCAGCAGTGTTAAGCCCCTCCCAATGCTGTTAACGCATGAAAAAAAATCAATGTCGGCGTTAATGGATTGCTACGTTAACGTATTTGTAACGCGCGTTAACGTGCCCAGCCCTACTATAAACACTTTATCAGGCCCTATGTAGGTTGCCAAAAAGCCTTGATTGATAGGACGGTGAAGACCCCAGGCGGCTAGTCCTTTTAACCGATAATCATTCACGCACACTCGTCCACTGAGCGTCCATCTGTCCCACTCACCTGCCAATAGAGTTCGAGCTGCGTGCTGATATGGCGCTCGGTGCCTCCCAACAGAAAATACAACCAGTCAGCAGTCAACACAGTCCTGAAGACAGAGTCAACAACGTGTCAGGAAAACCTGATCAAGACAGAGAGCTGGAGCAGCTGATAATGTGATCAACAGTACAATCTGTCGAGATCTTCTAACATGTTCTGGATGAGACAACAGTGGAGTTCAGACTGAAACAGCAGTAGTTGTTGTTTCCTTGGTAATACATTACTATACCAACCAGTAACCGTGACCCACTGAGCTAATGGGAATCAAAATAAAAGCTTTTAACCCTCCTGTTAAGTTTGTTTCTTAGGTACAGTGATGATGTTCCCTGGACAATGTGAGCCGGTGAATGTTGAATCATCCAAAAGTTGTCAGTAAACTTTAGTTATCTTTATTTATAGTGTTAAGATACATCAATTATATTATAAAAGATGACCAAAGGCCAGCGAGCAGTTGTTCTCTTGATGCAGTCGTATGTATCTGCAGTGTGTTGTTAGGAGGACTTCTCAGCAACCCTTTGGGATGTTTCGCCCCTCCTCTGCTAAGTGTGGGCTCAGTTTTCTTGTGGGGAAAAATAAAGGTTCTCGTCAAAATAGTATCTATATTTCTCGCACAGGTGGGGTCGTTAGAAAGAGTGTGTGTGCGTCTGAGACTGGGATGAAATAGGGTGTGTGTCACTCTGTCAGTCAGTCAGACAGTCTATTAGAAATCCTATAGCACCATATTTATTAGGAGAGACATGAAATAACCCCTTATCTTAGTGTTCCATGTCCAATAAAGGTTTATTTAGGGGGAAAGTGAAAAGATAAGAAACATTGTTTAGTCTGGAAAGTGTGGTTCACGTGGGCTGATGGGCACATAGCAGGATAGAGAAGGGTTCCCATAGCAACCACCTGATTTTATTGTTTGAAGTTTGAAATGTGTACAACTTTATATATGGGGCTGTGAACAGGTGTGTGTGTGTGTGTGTGCATGTGAGTGTGTGAGAGAGAGAGGGAGAAATGTGGTGAAACATGGTGGGAGGGAGTAAGAAAGACTGTCTCACATTTACAAAGAAAGAAATGGTCTAAACTTGACACTTCTGACCTCTTTTAGGCTCCACTTTCACTGCCCGGTCAAATTGACCCGAACACCATCTCTGTAATATAAACCAGCAGGGGGGGTTGCAAATACATGATATTTTGTTTATTATTTTTGTTTACGTTAATTACAATTAAGTTAAGCGGAATAAGTTTTATAGATAGATCTTCAAACTTTGAAACAGGTCAATTTGACCCGGAACATAACAGGAGGATTACATTAACTTTTAACTCGAGTATCGTGGGGGAAAAAAAGGATGGAAAAAAGTAAGTAGGCTTCATTCATGTGTAAGATACAGATTGAATCAACACTTCAGATCTAATGTTCATATCTAATGACATTGTCAGGATGTTCCATCTACAGTCAATATCAAACCTGACAGAGAGAGCCAGACGCAACTGCTCCCCGTCTTGGTGCTTTGTGTCGGGGGAGATCTTTGTCAGGCCAGGTGGGGGCCTTGGCTTCCTGCCAGTCAGAACTATTTAATGTCTGCGCTGTCACTGCGGCTGCATGCGTGGTAGAATCTAAGGCCTGTGTCTATGAACATGCATGTATGTTGTGTGTGGTGACGAAGGTGGATTGTTGGTAGGGGGTCAAGTGTGAATTTATGCGCACATGCTGATTCGAGGAGGCAGCATGGATATAGCTCTCTCTTGATACAGTGAAATGTAAGAGTATTATTCTGTCACTCTTTATGAATGTAAAGCATGTCTGCATACTGCAGGGGTCATGATTGGTGCGTGTGTGTCTTGGGAACATATTCCTTTGCAACTCCCAACATCAGCAGTTCAGACATACCCTGTGATTTCTAACATCCATTATCATGTTTTAATGGGACAATGGAAGTCTGTTATTAGTATGAGCAGGTAGGTGAGTGACTGATGGGGAAAGTCCCACATGGCCTCTTGAACGCTAACAGGGTCGAACGTTTCGTCTGTTTAAATGACAGCAGCTCTCCAAGGTCAGCCAGCGTTTGCCCCTCCAGGCCCCGTTTACCGGCTGAGCGTGCCCCCCATCACACAAGGGCCAACAGCCGTGTGTAATGTGGAGGTGGGCTGGATGATCAGTGTCGTGGTCGGGGGTGGAACAAGACGGATAAACCAGTTGGCCCTCGCTTCGTGTTGATTCATTTACTACGGACGACGTTCTGAACTCCACTGCTGCACAGACCACTGTGTGCTTGTTTATTCAAAGTTGATTGATATTGAATGTGTCACGTGTCTAAAATTGCACCGAATTTGACAAAGCACTCCCTTGGGTCCCAACAATGCACCCAGCAAGTGTGAAATAGATCAGATGAGAGGTTCACGAGATACGAGGCAACACATATGTACAGAGATTCTTTGCTTTATGTTTAGAACGTAGCAGCTACACATATTCAAGAAGTTAATTCAATCCGGAGAGACCAGTCAGATGAAGAAAGGATCATGTTTATTAACAGATGATATGAAATGATAAAGTCTCAGAGTCTTTGGCGCGTGGACTCTACGGGGAGATTTGTAATTGAGGGTCGACTGCCCCGATCAGCAACGAGATAGACCCCCCGTGGAGTCCAGACCTGGTGGTGATGAGCTGATAGAATGATGAGTTGATGAAGCTGATGGAGATGGGGAGGTGGAGGGGTGCGTAACAGCAACCTGAATGAACTGAAGGTAGAGAAACAGTCATATTTAAATGAGACAGCAGCAAGATGATTGGCTAACCGTGACCTTGTTTCCTTGTGCTTATTGGATAGAGGATCTACACAGCTGGTGATTGACAGCGCCGAACGATGACAGTGAGTAAACAATGAGTGAGCATGTGTGAGAAATGATTGGCAGACGTATGAGGAATAAATGTCGGGCTTGCGAGGGTATGGCCCTCCGACTGAACTCGCGCTATCGCTTCACTTGATAGACACATGCCCAGTCAATACATAACACTGTACTACACACCGCACAGCGACTGTTACTATTAGCATCAGGTAACTGACTTCGCCCACTGGACAGCATACAGGTATAATCATCCCATCGATTGGGAGATGGGGACTTTGACACACCCAATTCCATCAAATTACTGATCTGACCTCAAAACAGATCATCAACAACTCAATTAGCACTCTCCTGCTGTTTATGTATTTTCCGCTGGTGTTGATACTTGATAGTAATTGGAACTTTCTTACAGCGATAATGTCAGGTTATGTGGAAATGATTAATTATTGCATGTGTTTCTTTTAATTCTGTATGTGTAGAGTATGTGACATTTGTCTGGGGTGTCTTTCCTGATTCTACAGAGAGGAACACATTGCTGATAGGCCAGACATTGATACAGTGTGTTTCTTAATTTCCAAAACGTTGAAGACATGGCATGTTCATCTGCATGACCTGCTGTTTTTATTAAACATTTTTCAGAAAGCTCAAGTAGCTATGATGAGTGGAAGGGTGTTCACAAGTCCATCAGTCTGACAATTTGGAACAAAATAAAGACAGTGCGACGGGAAGCCTGTTCATATTATGCAGGACAACAGGCCATAAGCTAAAGCTAAGCTAGTCAAAGAATGCATTAATATCTCCCGTAAAAACTCTCTTAATGGCGTAATCAACATCACAGCACAACAACAAGCATTATTTGATGGAACGAGGTCACATGAGAAGTTTAAACACAGAGGATGTATTCATCCACAATTCAAATGTACTAACAATTTATTTTAAGTGTTTACAAAATATTCACATTTTTTCTACATTGTGGCACTTTTGAGTATTATTGATCATACAGAAAGCAAAACGATCCTACAAATAAAATAATGTTCATACATCTGGCAACACTGACCGTGCGTATAATAGTAACATGCACAAGCCTTCAAAAACAGGGAAATGTTTGACCTAGAGGGTCATTTCTCTTCTGTTGGGCACCTGGGCCGACCTGTTACTGGGCTTTTCCCTGAGCTTCTCAAGACATCAAAGCTACGACATATCAGCACGTCCCACTAACTTTGGAAGGGCCACTTTCCTAATTGAGCCTCTAGTCTGGCTAAGATACAGATTTAACTTTCTATTAGAGAGGCAGATATATGCCAAAAGACACGCAGAGACACTGAGTGGAAGTAGCTGAAAAGCTGAATCATCAGCAAATCTAATGGCAGCGACAAATAGCTGTGCAGCCGCCCTTCTCTTTGCCACTGCTGCCGCTCACTGTCTGAAAGTAACTTTAGTCCTGCATAACCATGTTGGAGGAGATGGATCCTTGTTTAATTTAAGGGTGTATTTGCTCTGTAAGTACTTCTTAAAGAAGTTATATAAGTGAAATATGTAGGGCTTGTTATTTGCAGTGAGTGTATTTGTACCCGGATAGGACAGTATGCACTGCAGTATCCATCCATCCATCCATTATCACCCGCTTATCCGGGGTCGGGTCGCGGTGGCAGCAGGTTCAGCAGGCCGACCCAGGCTTCCCTCTCACCCGCAGCACTTTCCAGCTCATTCTGGGGGATCCCGAGGCGTTCCAAGGCCAGCCGGGAGATATAATCCCTCCAGCGTGTCCTCGGTCTTCCCCGGGGCCAGTTGGACGTGCCCGGAAAACCTCTAATGGGAGGCGTCCAGGAGGCATCCTGACTAGATGCCCGAACCACCTCAGCTGACTCCTTTCGACACGAAGGAGCAGCGACTCGCAGTATGTGATTTTAAAATGCATCGCACACTGAAAGCCTTCACCTGCCAAACGTTTTGCTTCTCAATATGCACCAGCCACTTAGGAAGCACTTGTCATTGCCCCTGCTGTTGCTACGCCAACACTGAAGTCATCTTTGAAGCAACGCTCTCTTCTGTACAATGTGATTTCTTTTCTCTTAAACTACAGAGGCCCACACTCAGCCCTCAGAGCTGTCACCAGTGTGTCCTTTCCTCAGTAAACATGGAGAAGAAATAAGCCAACGTTGTTAAGAGGTCCCCAGTGGACACAGTGCCTCACGGCTGATGCAAACAACTGATGCAAATTGGTTTGGACGTTAGAATCAAAGGTAAGCATACGATTCTCATAATCAAGAATGGATATAACTACTATATTCTACTGCCGGGGGATCAATCGGAGAGCCATCATCAGTGTGGCTCAGCCATGGATGACCACATCCTCACTTGAGTGGGGAGAAATTAAAAAAGAAGTCGGGTAGGTTTGACGTGTGCATGCTGATGTGTGAATACAACACAAACATGTAGGAAGACATCTATGAGGGGCCGTTTAGGCCATAACTATTGAGACACTCTCACACTCACTACTGAAACACTTACACACATACTAATGAAACACTCGTACATTCACTAGTGAAACACTTACACACATACTACTGAAACACTCGTACATTCACTAGTGAAACACTTACACACATACTACTGAAACACTCGTACATTCACTACTGAAACACTTACACACATACTACTGAAACACTTACACACATACTACTGAAACACTTACACACATACTAATGAAACACTCGTACATTCACTAGTGAAACACTTACACACATACTACTGAAACACTCGTACATTCACTACTGAAACACTTACACACATACTACTGAAACACTTACACACATACTACTGAAACACTTACACACATACTACTGAAACACTTACACACATACTACTGAAACACTTACACACATACTAATGAAACACTCGTACATTCACTACTGAAACACTTACACACATACTAATGAAACACTCGTACATTCACTAGTGAAACACTTACACACATACTAGTGAAACACTCGTACACTCACTACTGAAACACTTACACACATACTAATGAAACACTCGTACACTCACTACTGAAACACTTACACACATACTACTGAAACACTTACACACATACTAATGAAACACTTACACACATACTAATGAAACACTCGTACACTCACTACTGAAACACTTACACACATACTAATGAAACACTCGTACATTCACTACTGAAACACTTACACACATACTAATGAAACATTCGTACACTCACTACTGAAACACTTACACACATACTACTGAAACACTCTCACGGTCACTACTGAAATTACTTGTATGAATACATGTGAGACGCTTGCACATCCTCATGTAAGAGCATACATACATATAACTGAAAACAGATATACGTATACATGTTTCACTTGTATGCATGTAAGCATTTCATATGTATGTGTATATGACACAGAAGTATATATGTATGCGTGTGTGTTTCTCATTTGTATGCGTAAGAGTATTTACAGAGTATGTATGTAAGTGTTTCAGTAGTGAGTGTACAAGCGTTTCAATAGTGAATGTACGAGTGTTTCATTAGTATGTGTGTAAGTGTTTCAGTAGTGCGTGTGAGAGTGTCTCAATAGTTATGGCCTAAACGGCCCCTCATAGACATCTACACGCACACACTCACACACACACACACACACACACACACACACACACACACACACACACACACACACATACACACACCACGAAAGGCATACAAATCGGATAAGGATGCGAATAATGCAGATTGACCACTTAATCCCCACCTGTCTGTCTGTTACCTGGCAGAAGTGGACCGAGATCAATACACCTATTACCTGACATAAGAAGAGAGCGAGGGGGGTGAGAGAGATGCCCAAGGCCAACATAGTGTAGCTCATATAAAGATAATAACCCTGCTGCCCTTCCGGCAGCTGTCCGAATGGAGAATATGATGAGGGCTAGAGAAGATGGGAATGAGGAGGGAGGACACCTGAAAGCGAGACTTCTATTAAGACTAGACAGTGAGACAGCTTCACAGGCTGATGAATGACACCTTATAAACAGAGTAGTTAAACAATATTGGTCTATGTGCAATACTCACATAGCATATTTAAGTTCAAACACCTATTGGTCGCTGTCTATACTGGCCATGAAGTGATCCCATTTTACTTAAGTGAGACAAGTGAGAGGTGACAACAGGGAGACAATGTTGCCAAGCCGTCCTCACTCCCAACTTGTCAAATACTGCTGCTCGGTACGAGCACCCTTCACACCAGGCTTTCATCTCACTCCAACGTCAACCCATCCACATCATTATTGCACATCGTGGTATAAAGAGCCTGAAAGTCATCTTAAGTAGGAGGTCGGGGGGGGGGGGGGGGGCAGGTGGGTTAAACAAAGGACCCAACAAAGGGGTTGGGTCAAACAAAGGACTTTCACAGAGGAGACGGCTTTTCTGTCCTGTGTGAAAACAAGTTAACGGCAGTTGCAGGGCCTTCAAAGCCTTCTCTGAAGGCCTAAACAGAATCACAAAATTATAGCTATTTTATTATTTTTTTATTTAAATTTGTTTATTTTTCTAATTAAAAGTTATATCTATTTTATAATGTAATTGTTTTTCACACAGGCTTCTAGAAGACTCTCTAAACTATTTTAAACGGGTTTGTCTTCCAAGTATTTTAAATGGGCTCGTCTTCCCCATGGAAGAAGCCCGTTTAAAAAAGTTGAGAGTATTCTAGAAGCCTGGACGTGTGATTGGTCACACGTCCCGCGTGACCATCAACATGCGCTGTGATTGGTCAATCATCTAACAGAAAACTATAGCACGGTTCATGTTATTTAAACTGTTGTTTCAAGAAGTAATTTATTTTATAGTATTTTAGTTATGTCATCTATGGCTGAAGGAGGAGGACTAGAACCGGACTTGGTGGCAGATTTACTTCCAACGCCATTCTCAAGGAGGACGTTTGAGGAAAAGCAGGAAATCATAGCAGATGGCCGCCCGACCCCACAGCTAACAGCCTTGACCGAGCCTTAAAACGCATCAAAACTGACTCCAGAAACACAACTGAGGAGGCTCGGCTGTCCAGAGGGACCTGCTGGTGAGTTCACTGCTTTTTTTTTTCATCTGCAGTAGTGTTAATGTGTCTATGGTGTTGTTTTTATTATATAGTTAATTAATATCGTTACTTCTGATGTTAATAATATTTGAATGGCTCGTTATTTTCAGTGTACAGTGTTCTATTCCCCCCGTTTTGTTGATTTTTTTCGTCATGTTTTATTATAAATAAATGTGACTGGTTCTTTTAAGAATTTGTTCTTGTCCTTGTGTTAATTACATTGATGTGACTATGCATTGTTCGTTAATGACGCAGCATCCCGTCATGGCCATATTTATGGATCTGCACTCTGCAGTTAATGTATTTGTAGGTGTTGCGCTTCATGTAACATTTGATTTCACTTGTCAAATATGAGGTGTTTAAAAGAAAGAAATAATAACCTGTAGCTGTGGCGTCATAATGAAGTGATTAGGGTGTTCAGCTCTAGTAGAGACGGCACAGAAGGCCTGGGTCCGAAACCTAAAAACTAAGTGCTGCAAGTTAATTTTGAAAAGACAATGTAACCAGAGGAAACTGACGTGTCTAAAACTGAAGCTAAAGCAGAACATAGAGTTTAAAGAGTAGGACCTGTTAGGTTGTAGTGGATTTTATATACACTTGCACATGTAGATAAGAGAGGTTATGTTTTAAATTAATACATAAAGAAAGATATGATCATTAATTTGAGGAATATTCTGAGGAATGTATTATGAAGCATAAGAGAGGATCACTGTTTTATTATTCTGTTTGTTAATGACAAATGTAAAGATTCATTGTATGATGCATGGGAATGAATGGATGTTTTATTGTTTAGACAATAGTTAAAGGGATGCCGATTGAAACCTGAGATGTTGCTTTTATTCTGTAGGCAGGATAATAGGGTTTTATTCTGAAGGGGAACTTCCTGTCCTTGACCGGAAGTGTGAGCTTTGACCCCCGCTAGTTTATCGATTTGAGGCATTCTTTGAAGTGGCCAATGGAACTAACCTTCAGGTGTGAACCTTATGTCTTATTCGCTGGTCAGCGTAGCATGCTGTGTCTCTGAAAGGTATTTGCATGAATACCTTTACTAACCAATGGGAGCTTAGCTCAGCGAATGGACTGCGAATAAAACTAATTGTGAGACGTGAATTTGGTCTCTTACGTGGTGACGCCAGACAGAAACTGTTGGCTACGTCAGGAGACTGTGGAAGCGAAGCCATGTGAGCGCGTCCGGGCCTGGACCATGTATGTATACAGATGACTCTTGTTTGTTATGATTAAATAATGATTATTATTATATATCTCTGGCTTCGGAGCTTCTTCTTCCAAGCACAAGGTAGCTCGAGACTCTCGGAACTCTTACAGACCCCTGACCAAGTGTTGGGATTTGATGAGTTGGGATTGAGAATGTGTTGTTGTTGTTGCACGATTTGTTTGCTTCCAGTGGATCTTCACTATACAAGAGGGGGCACTAAATCCTCTGTCCTTGTTCTGTGCAGCAATGCGTTGCAATGAATTCAGCAGTTTGTTCATTCTGTCTAGTAAAAAGTCCCCTCGTTTGCCACTCCTTTGCCAAGCAGTACTTGAAGGATACTTGTTACCGCGACCAAACAGCTGAAGTAAATGAGCAGGCAACTACTGGGATGCTATTTAGTCACTTGTCATGGCTAATTAAGACTGCTGATGCCTCCACAACTCACTTCTGGTTCCAGGATGTCTGGTGCTCGTGACGATTCTCTCTGACCAATCAGTGGTCTGCAGTGTTTTCATTTCACCTTTTAGTATCGGCTCAGCTTGCTTGGAAACTTGACTTTTTTTATTTATTAAAAAATACCACGGTAGGCTACTATCCACAACCTTTGCTAATGTAAAACCACAAAAGAAGGTTTCAAGTGAGTCGAGCCGAGCCAAGTCGTACCATGCAATGGAAATGCAGTATTGCTGTCTAGTCACACCAGGAAGGAATCACTTCATGGCTAGCCAGCAATTGGCTCTATCTATGTTTGTATGGAAATATGGACCCAGTCATCCCTCACCTGTTTACTGGCTCCTCCCTTCGGCTTCCTACCTCAGATAACCTGACTGTCACCTAGCTGTTCCTCATTTTGCAGTCAGCTTCTGTATACTGCATAAAGTTGGTATACGTGCAATGTGACTCGATATGTAAGTCTCCACGGTCACTCTTCCCTGAGTGACAAACAACAGTCAGCATCTGCACTGATGCATTCATGTGGAAGAGAAGCTTAAAACACACTGCTAAAATGGTAAAGAGCTGCTGTGCAATCGACTGCATAAACAGATTCCAGAATTCAGGCATTCACACGTTTTTACAGTCTGCTGAGGGGGTAAAGACAAGAAAAGCAATGTGAAGCGAGAATTTCTGTGGCTGAGTATTAACAAGCTTCTGAAAAAAGCCAATACAATTATTTTATAAATATGTTTGGAAGGAACAGGAACATTGTTCAAAGTTTTCCTAATATTGATCAGGCTAACATATCTTTCTTTCAAACATGACCAGCCTCTGTATGACTTTAGGATTTATTTGTGTACAGCTACTTCCCCATTATCGAGCTGCAGCTGTAGCATGTAGTATGTACAGTATATGTACCCATGTGTGTTGTGTAACTTCATGGCTAACACTGACTACCATGTACATTGTATAGACTGTTAAATCTAATGTCCTCTGTTAGATTAAAATATCTGTTTCTGCCAGCCATGCGTGCTTGGATTAAGAGAACTGCCCTTTATTCCATCAGTTCTCTCTCAGTCTGCATTACGTCTTTAATCCTGCTGCAGTCATAGGAAGCGTGTGTTTGTATTGGATTTAGCAGGGGAAAACAAGGAGGGTTCATTGTAAGGTTTAACCTTGCACAGATTTTTTTCAGTGATTCAAATAGGTCTGGTGTTGTGCTTATTGACCATTATTTTCCCAGTTGGTTGGCAGGATTGAGATTGGGGACACTGATTTTCCTTCATAGTTAGCAAGCTGCCCAAGTTTAATCTGTTTTTTAGACTAAAGTAGACCTTCAATGCTCTTATGTGTTTCACATATTTGTATAGAACTATAGTCTGACTCGTGTGGCTATCAGCCTTGGCCTGCCATTGGCCCCGTATTTCAGGCAACATTCTCTTCCCTTCCACTAAGTGCATATATATTTTGCTGTGGCGATAGGTGAGTGCAGAACTGACAATGTGAAAGTTTATGTTTTATTACCCAATTTAATCTTCCGTTTGTATGCTTTAATGAGGTGCAGAGTGTTTTGTTGTCCTCTAATGCAAGTCATAATGTCTAACTCCTTTCTGCAAACCGTGCATTGGCCATAAGAATAATGTTAACCCTTCTGGTGAGTACCAAGAACCATTAGTCATGTCGGTGAGAGTTTGAAATCATTAGAAACCAATCATTGAAACACAGCCAGTCATTGTGTAAGGTGATACATGGTGCTGGACAGGAATGTATCTAAATTCAGTGAGCCATCTCACATACTTCTAGGGTGAATGAAACAAAAGACTAGCAATCAGAACGGAGGGATAGATCTTCATAACATCTGTTATTCAAAAATATTGACATTTACAACAATCCATCTGTCCATTTGGGGGTGGCTGTACCTCATGCGGATGAATGGTTATCCCACAACAACAAGGTTCGATCCCCGTTCGCCCCATAGTTTCATGTTGGATTGTCCTGGGCGCTTCACTGCAGCCCACTGCTCCACAATAACTAAGGATGGGTCAAATGCAGAGAAGAATTTACCCATGGGGATCAATAAAAGTGTACATTTATTTCTTACTGCATGTCTGGGTCCAGGTCAGTGTTGTAGTAGACTTAACCTTGCTACTTATTCCAGCTCATCTGGAGGACTCCATGGTATTCCCAAGCCAAATGGTACATAGTCCCTTCAGTATGCTCTGGGTTGGTGCTGGGGTCACCGGAATCACCACCTTATTGTGACGAAGGGATTTGTGTTTCCCAGTACCGTGTGTTGTCTTGAGCAACAACTCAGGGTATTTTCTACCATGGCATGTTATCAACTCACATAGCCACTTCTTTAACTTTAACCCCAGAGCTAATTCCCATCCACATGTGCCTTTGCCTGGGGTTTATAACCAGAGATCCCTCCTGGACCAGGGCCTGGGAGGTAGGGGTCGGCTGAGCCTGCACCTATGGGACCTGCTAAGGCAAAGTCTGAGAAGATTGCATGGGGTTAAGGGGGTGGCTGCATTGCCAGCAGGGTGATGGGTGAGAACAGAAGCCTTGGCAACTTTGTTTGTGCTTTCTGTGCTGAGAGTAAGATGTGAACATTGATATCCTTAATAAAAAAATTAAAACACATTTAATAGAACAAACTATTTTTTAACCAACAAGTAATCTAATTATTTGAAGAACCATTTAAAGTAAACTGTGTCCTTCATCCTTTCCACCAATACCACAGAATGCCCAACTGTATTGCAAATTCAGGCCCAACCAGCAGAGTGTAGTTCAGGTACACACATAGGCTGTAATATAAATGTGGACCGGGGTTTTGACTGATGTTAAAAGCTGACAAAGTGATCCCATACAGATTTATGCCAACCTGGATGAGTGACTTCACTATGTTCTGCAGCTACATGGCCAGTGTCTTTAGGAGAGGCAGTGCAGAAAGGCTTGATGGAGCCTTTGGTTTATGATATTGTCAGTAAGAAATGCCCTCCCAAAATACATTTGCTTGTGTGATACAGCTCGTTTTTTTCACAGAAGGGCTTTGACAAGAGGAGCTGAGAGATGATTGGTCAGTGTGAACTGAAGAAAAGAGAGGAGAAGGTGATGGAAGAGGGTCCAGTTCCCTATGACAACGGAGAGGAAAGGGGAGAGGGATGTGGGTACAGAAGGAAGAGGATGTAGAGAGTAGAACAAGGAGGGGAAGCTGATAAAAAAGACCAGGGCTTAAAAAGAGAAAACAACTCCTTTCTCTCCTGCCACCCTGATCCCTCCCTATTCCTTTTTCCCAGTCCCAACTGAATCATACCAACACAACACATGGGGTTGCTGTGGCTCAGAGGTGGAGCAGGTCGTCCGCTAATCAGAAGATCAACCGTTTGAACCCCAGCTCCTCCTTCATGTCGAAGTGTCCTTGGGCGACCCCAAATTGCTGCTGAGGGCTGTACCATTAATGTGTGAGTGTGTGTGAATGTGTATTAGTTTAGATCCTAATGAGAAGGTGACACCTTGTATGGCATTAATGTGTTTGTGAATGTTGAGTAGATTGGATGACTGAAAAGGGGCTATAAAGTCCACTGTCTGACAGGAGATGGAAATGAGGCTAAAGGAGCAAATAGAAGGGCATATTACCATTTAGCAATCATGCCGCTTACTGCCTTTTCTATTTTTAGTCTGTCAGGATTTTAACCTTGTTTAATATAGCAGCATGTTGGGTGACATCATGTTCTCAATACGCATAGTCCATACCAACCTGATACGTTAGGCTGTGAGAGAGGGCGTAGGCCAACATCCACCTTTTATGAACAACAGATAGTCACTACTGCCCGAATATAATGCATTTTGTTAATATTCTTGATTATCATTTGTCATGTTTTTTCTTTCAATTTAGTTTATTTGATATGACCCAATATCACAAATTTCGAATTTGCCTCAGAGGGCTTTACAAACTGTACACATACACATACACATAAACAATGAAGCCTCGATGACCACCAACGTTATTCACGGAGTTCCACAAGGTTCTGTGCTTGGACCAATTTTTTTACCAAATTTACCTTTTATATAAGCTTCCTTTAGGCAATATTATCAGGAAACACTCCATACAAAACTGAAGTTATTTTACTGGGCCCTGAACACCTCAGAGATCAATTATCTGGTGATGTGGTTTCTGTAGATGGCATTGCCCTGGCATCCAACACCACTGTAAAGAATCTCGACATTATCTTTGACCGAGACTTGTCCTTTAACTCCCACGTGAAGCCAATCTCAAGGACTGCATTTTTTCATCTCATTTCAAAAATCAGGCACATCTTGTCTCAAAAAGATGCAGAAAAGCTGGTTCACGCGTTTGTTACTTCCAGACTAGATTACTGCAACTCCTTATTATCAGGCTGCTCTAATAAGTCTCTTAAATCCCTCCAGTTGATCCAGAATGCTGCAGCTTGTGTACTCACAACAACTAAGAAAAGAGATCACATTACTCCTGTATTAGCTGCTCTACACTGGCTCCCTGTACAATCAAGAATCACATTTAAAATTCTTCTCCTCACCTACAAAGCCTTGATTGGTGATGCACCATCATATCTTAAGGAGCTTGTAGTACCATATTGCCCCACTAGAGAGCTGCGCTCACTAAATGCGGGGCTACTTGTGGTTCCTAGAGTCCTAAAAAGTAGGATGGGAGCCAGAGCCTTCAGTTATCAAGCTCCTCTTTTATGGAACCAGCTTCCACTTTCAGTCCAGGAGGCAGACACAGTCACCTCATTCAAGAATAGACTTAAGACTTTCCTCTTTAATAGTCCTTATAGTTAGGGCTGAATCAGGTTTGCCCTGTTCCAGCCCCTTGATATGCTGCTATAGGCTTATAGGCTGTTGGGAGACATTTTAGGATACACTGAGCTCCTCTACTCTTCTCCCTCTCCTTTTGGATACATTTACATCTCTCCACCGCACATGACTAACCGGAGTCTTTGTGACTTCATGTCTCATAGGGTCCATTAGACCTGGCTGTGTCTGAAGCTGGTCCAGGTCCTTGCCCCTGCTTCTTGCATCCAGCTCATGGCCTGGACCTGGCCTCCTTTCAAATGGCCCTGCCTCCTTCTCTGTGCCTCCTGCCTCAAAGGCCTGACCTCATTGGTCCGGCCTGCTTCGCAATGCCTCGTGCCTGGTGGGCCGGCCTCCTGCCTCCATGGCCCTGCCCCCTGCCATGGCCCTGGTGATGCCCCTCCTCTCTTCTTCCTTCTGTTTCATGGATTGTGGAAATCTGGATCGTGGTTCATGCCTACTAATTATTCATCATTTCTGTCATATTCATTGAATGTGTTGTAACGCAGTTTCTTTCACTTTTTTGGGGAGTTTTTCCTGAACCAATGTGAGGTCCTGGGTCAGGGATGGCGTATGTGTACAGATTGTAAAGCCCTCTGAGGCCAATTTGTAATTTGTGATTTTGGGCGATACAAAATAAACTGAATTGAAATTGAATTGTATGAATGGGTATGAATGATTAGACAGTTCTATTCAGTGTATGACTGAGGACATGTAATGTAAGTTCGAGTGGTCGTAAGACTACAAAAGCGCTATACAAGTTCAATCTATTTAACGTGTATCATTATAAGGAGGGATGATGAGGGACAGTCTATCACACAGGCGGGAAACACACAAGGAAATAAATTACAGACAAATGTGAGTGTACCAAAATAAACACAGTAAATAATAACTGAAAAGTGGAAATATAGAAAAAAAACATGAAGCCTCAATGTAACAGGAAGGGGAATATGTGTTTGCGTGTGTTTGGATCTTTCTGTGTGTCCACAGCTAATCTCACACTATTGAATCCATCATCCTGACATATATTGTACTCCTTCATGACTCAATGCTCAAGGAGCTCTCGTGGTTGCAGTGATTTATTTATTACATCATCGACTTCTGACTCCTCAGCCCTCTTAATCGGCCGGTAAGAACCGCAAGTGATCAACCTCTGCTTCAGTCAAATAAACGTCAGTCCAGTAGAATTCTTAATCTATTTTTTTTCCATCAGCACTGATGCATATGATCGTGGCTCAGTGTAGTGTCGGTGCGCAGCAAGTGTGTTATTGAGTGATTGAGTGACAGAGTGAGACAGTGGCTACATTGGAGGTCACTGCTCAGGAAACGGTGAGCAGTGACATATCTAGTGGCAATAAATGCAGTGTTGGTTACAGTTAGTCCGCGAATAAATATTCCTCAATATCCAAGAAGTTCATGTGCTTTCTTTTCCAGCTGCTGGGCAAAAGTGAAGACAGAGTCACAAACTGTTACAAACTGGTTTCTGGACAGAGCCAGAGAGTAGCACACGCTGCTCCGCCGTTGCAAAATAAGTGCCCTTTTTATTGGCCATCAATTTCATGTTTACGATTATATGGTTCAAAAACATTGATTTGAAGCGTGAATAATCGTTTTTGTGTCGCAGATACACCGTGAGACGCAGCTGAGACAGGAGCCTGCACACAGCCACATCAGGTGTCTGCATAGATTCAAATGAGAGCGCATCTGTTGCATGAGACGTGTGATACTGAGGAATTTTGATTTGTATCATAAGCTGTATATAAGAAGTGGACGTCGTCATCGTGATGTCACCCATTGGTTTGTGGAATGCCATTATGAAGCCTCTATTTCGGCGATTTCGGAAGTTACCATGTTTGGAATGCAAAGGAGAGATTTAGGGACGCCGTATACAGCTCTGGTAGCAGCACCAACCTGTCAATCACAGTAGCCCCGCCCTAAACTCTTTGCTTTATGGTCTATGTGACTCTAAATGCACCATCATTTACTAAATGAACATCCTGCTGTGTTGAAGACTTGAAACTAGAGATTGAGACCATAAACCCATGTTTACAATGTTTACTGAGGGAATAACTCAAGTATTTTTCTGATAGACTTCTATGCAACCAGACTTATTTTTGGAACCAGAGGAGTCGCCCCCTGCTGGTCAGTACATTGACTTCACTCGGCAGTATTGCATAATGTGCCAAGAATGTAAGGATATCTTCCATATATAAATAGCCTTTTTAATTGTGTACAGCACTACAGGTGTTTGTATGAAAAGTACTATAAATTATGTATTATTTATGTGATTGAGTAATATATATTACATATACATTAATATGCTTCTGTCTTTTTTTATAACAATATAAATTACAACAAGTATGATACTGAATGCAAGGGAATGTTCTTATTGATATATTCATTTGACGACAGCAGTTTTTTGCATTTGTAACTCTGAAGGGCAAAAGGGAGGATTCATCATCTTAAATAAATACACAAAAGGAACAGTTACATTTTCTGCAAGTCGGCCATCATTTGAGATTAATCCAGGTGTGTGTCAAACCTATTGTGTTCGCCAGTGTTTCCTCGCTCATAGCAAGCCTGCTCCATCCTCGCTCCACAAGATGCCTTTCAGGAATTGTGATGTCGATGATCGATTGACGGGTGCCAAGCCGGAGAGGAAGAGGAGGCAGGAAATGAGATACGCCCTAGGTGTTCATGCCCCATAATAACATTCAGAACTGGATAAGACCTTGGGCTTCACTACATGTGGAGTTGGAGTAGGTCAGTACTCTTTCCAGTTTGCCCTCACTGAGCTCACACATCTGATTTGCGTCTTTGGCCTCTAATAACATCACCATTTTTTTTATGGCTGACTAAAGCAGTCAAGTACATGTTACACCAAATAATTAGCTGATAATATTTCAATTACCACCAATGCATTTTAGACACAACATTTTCATGATCATTGATGCAACAACATACAGAAGGTGTGTGTTATATTTCCGAACGCAATAGAATATATAGAAAATATGAATATGTAATGGGTGAACTGAAGACAGTATGACTCTAGAGATAAGGGAATCCTAATGACTGGAGATAACATGATTCTTCACCTCCTTCTGTTTCATGGATTGTGGTTGTCTGGATCGTGGTCCATGCCTACTACTCATTATTCATAATTTCTGTCATATTCATTGAATGTGTTGTAACTCTGTAATGCTGTTCATCTGGTCACATGACATCTATTGCTTCTGTCCATCCGGGGAGAGGGATCCTCCTCTGTTGCTCTCCTGAAGGTTTCTTCCCTATTTTCCCAGTGAAATAGTTTTTTCTATTTTTTGGGGATTCTTTCCTGTTCCGATGTGAGGTCAAAGGTCGGGGCCTACTGTATGTGTACAGATTTTAAAGCCCTCTGAGGCAAATTTGTAATTTGTGATTGTATGGCTATACAAAATAAATTGAATCGAATTGAAAGTGTATATTGTCAGTGGTGAATCCCTTGCATTCCCTCTCCTAGAGACCAAATGTATCCTTAAAAAATGTTGTGTTAATCCTTCCGACAGTTGAGATTAAAGCCGACCCTCGACGGGCCCACATTGCCATCCCCGGAGCCATGCCGTCAGCACGGCTAAAAACACACCAGTCAGTTTTCTGTCGGTGACTTAGTTTGAAGCAACACTGACAGCTATTTAAACATTAAGGAGCCGCCATCGTCAGCTGTTAGATGAAAAGCGATCTTCAGCGATCTTCAGCGATACCCAACTGCAACTGATACCCAGCGATAACCGGCTGTTCTGTGGAGCGACTTCCGACACACCTCGCAGGAAATCAGTTTGGATGTTATCAAAACAGTAACTAAGATGTTTGGCTGTGCTGCAAAGAGATTGCTCCTCAGTGGTATTTCTGAAAAAAATTGCTGCTGTAGTATTAAACCACACTGGATGTTGCCACGGTAACCATACTATGCCTCCAAATCTGGAGGAGTACAAGTTAAACTCGTACTTCGGCACGTAGAAATACTCCCCAACATGTTGAAAGGAGGCTCCATCATTACTGCCAGGTTGTTCTCACAGGAAAGACAACCTACCAGAAATGTGTTCATCAAGCTGATATAGATTAAATCCCTATTATATTCATATGTGTGTGTGTGTTTACTGTAAATGAAGAAAATAACCCTTACCTAACATTAACACACATCCTGATTGTCAGATAAAGTCTTCACTTCAAGTTTTAGAAGAAGAACAGCACACTCGCTTTCCATCAGTGTGATACAGTGGGGGTGAAAAAGTAAATTGAGACGGGAGACAGGAGCAAACATAGGTGAGAGCAGCCAGAGGAGGGGTGAGATAACAACGCAGAGAGGACAGAGGAGTGGGAGTGCAAGGAGAAATTTAAAATGCAGTTGAGAAACAGCATTTGGAACAAAGATATGAGCTCCAGATTACAAAAGCTACACAGCCACCCTTTCTTTGTAGAGAAGTTGACTGTTTTCTTATTTTAAAATGGCCTCTACTACAGAGGTCAGGGAGTTTTTTGGGGGGGACGTGGATGATGGCATGGTATGTTTCCTGTGAGTTGTGCTGGTCAGCACGTTGCTTCAATGTGATTGGAGAGACAGAGTCTGGTCTGGCTGCTGTGCTGCGGCTCTGTCTCTTAAACAGCCTCTTAACGTCCTTCTGCAGGATTGGGATGAGCAATTATCTTGAGAGGCTAGGAGGGGGCCTCTAGGGGGAGGGGTTCTCAGGGCCAATTCACAAAAGGGTTCAATTCAATTCTGTTTATTTTGTATAGCCCAATATCACAAATTACAAATTCCCCTCAGAGGGCTTTACAATCTTTACACATACGACATCCCTGACCTTTGACCTCATATCAGTTTAGGAAAAATTCTCCAAAAATAACCTTTCACAGGGAAAAAAGGGAAGAAACCTTCAGGAGAGCAACAGAGGAGGATCCCTCTCCCCGGATGGACAGAAGCAATAGATGTCATGTGTACAGAATGAACAGCATTTACAAAGTTACATAAACACATTACATGAATATGACAATGTATGAATGGAACTCCAATCCATGAAACAGAAGGAGGTAGAGAGGAGGGGGGGGGGGGCATCAGCAGGGCCAACGCGGGAGGCCGGCTCACCAGGCATCAGACACCTCCAGGTCCAATGGACCCTATGAGACGTGAAGTCACAACGACTCCGGGGAGGAAGCAGAGTTAATAAGGTGCAATGGAGATATGTAAATTCATCCATAAGGAGAGAGAGAAGATGAGATAGGTGCTCACTGTATCCTAAAACATCCCCCAGCAGCCTATAAGCCTATAGCAGCATATCAAGGGGCTGGACCAGGGCAAACCTGATTCAGCCCTAATTATAAGCATTATTAAAGAGGAAAGTCTTAAGTCTATTCTTAAATGAGGTGACTGTCGGTTGCGGCCGCTAAACCACCACAAACAAGACAAAAAGAAAACCTTGTAATTTTCACAGCCCCAGTTAAAGATGACATGCGCTGAGCCTTCCTCACATGGAATTAAACATAGACCAGTAGGAAGGACAAACTCACCGGAGGAGAGAAGGAGTTTACAGTTCAAGGAAAAAGTTCAGGATCACAGATCAGGAGTACGTCTTCTCACCAGCTAGTTATTGTAAAAAGAAAAACAGATGCCTCCGCCTTTCTTTTTGCCTGAGAGTTCTTTGTCGTGATCCAATCTGTAAATTGGATAATGAACAGAACAGAAGGTGAAGAAAATGTGGAGCAGCAGTTTATCTTTATTTTGACCAGAATGTCCCACAATTCTTAGGATGAGGATATGAAAAGTGTGAAATAAATCCACTGGAGTTGTTTCCCTTCATGTTCCTAATCGCTCCTCTGGTGAGAGAGCCCAGAGCACAACAGCTGAATAATAAAACAGAGGCAGCCATCCACAGCGCCGTCTTCAATATAACATATTCAATACAATATATCAAACCTTTACTTCGCCTACTGTATTTCCTTCTGGCGAGGACTCTATACAGTATGTGTTTAAGTCAAATGCACATTTGCCAGCTATTGAGATAAGCCTAAATACTCACATGGCCAAGCAAGTGTTCAGGTTTTCTTTGCAGAAAGTCTCTTGAAATAACCAAAGTTAGTGCTGCTGCACCGCAACACTTTTGACAGAACGAGTGGGAGATGAGACGAGGAAAACAAGAGGAGGAAGAGAGGAATGTAGCCTTGCATAAAGCAACAACTGCAGTGAAAGCATTGTGGCATGCACAACAACCTGCAGACATCAGACAGACAGATGAAACCAGGCAGAGGAGGCTGCAGAGAAAGGGAACAACCAGGAACGAGGCAGCCGCAACGGAACATTGTCATCCCTAACAACCACACTTCAAACGTGGACAGTGCTCTACTTCCATGTCTTTCTTTCCACGGTGTAACTCCACCTCTCTGGAATTAACGATAACAACTGTCCTAGTCTGAGGGGTATGCAACGTAAAAGGGGGAAGGAACACGCAAACCAAGTCTCTCTAGCTAAATGTTGAATGCTCTGAATCCTTTTATTACCACCCATGGGGTAATGTGTCCAACCTAATACAATCATTTCATTCTGGTGAAAACAGGTAGTCCTGTATGGCAATTCTCAAATGTAGCTTGATAAACACCTGTTCACTGCCATGCTGTCCGTTCTAATACAATTATGAGACAAATCCCATGGATAGACGGTAACTGACAATGGCCTCCAGTTTCACAAAGTTAATGGAAATAAGACTAAAATGTCGGAGCTAATTCTACCTCTGCATACTCACCAGATAACAGGAGAAAGTCAGTTGAATAATCATAACAAACCTATATCAGGACCACCATTTCCAGCCCTCTGGTTTCGAGTTTCCTAACATGAGTGTTGCTTTGTATGTTCTTGTACACCACAAACAAAAATGTATTGGAAAGAATTGTTTTATTATAAGGTTCCTTTATGTACCAATGTAGACTGTATTCAACAGTATTCTGCAATAAAAACATTCTTAAAACATTTAATCATTTTCTAATAATACCATTTTTTTGTTTTTGGGTCCGAGCGACTCAGAAAGTCCCTATTTATTTGTTTTATTTGTTTTACCTGTATTTTAGCTATTCTTATTTATTTATTTGTAGCTTTTAGGATGTTTTAATGTGAAGTGTCTTTGAGTATTATGAAAAGCGCTATATAAATTAAATGCATTATTATTATTATAATCCCATCAATTGACCCATTAAATGCCTTTTTGTTGCTGTAAAGTGTGGACATCCAATGGACCACAATGTGAGACTGTGAAAGTGCTGTTATTGTTTGTGTGCGACAGACCCCAAGTCATCACCTCCTGTTCATTGTATCTTCTTTATTTGTAAAGCCCAACCATTTCACAAAATTGCCTTACAATCTGTACAGTACACACAATATTCTGTCCCAGGACTCTCACATATGAAAAGGAAAAACTTTACCGGGGAAAGAAAGGTTGCCAAATGTCTTGGTATTTTAATTATTTTTGTATTAATTTCTTGTGTTATGGTATTATGGCATTATCTGTCATTTAGCATTTGTAGAATACTTCTTCTACCTCTCTGTTTTTCCACCTCTGCTTTAGAAACTTTAAAAATCTTTAAAAATCCTCCCTGCTATTTATCGATGTACCCTCTTGCCCCTGCTTCCTGCATCCAGCCCCTGTCCTAGACCTGGCCTCCTTCCCAATGGCCCTGCCTCCTTCTTTGTGCCTCCTGCCTCAAGGGCCTGGCCCCATTGGTCCGGCCTCCTCCCTCCGTGGCCCTGTCTCCTGCCATGGCCCTGCTGATGCCCCCCCCCCCCCCCCCCCCTCCCCCCTCCTCTCCTCTCTTTCTCCTTCTGTTTCATGGATTGTGGAAATATGGATCGTGGTCAATATATACTACTAACTATTCATACATTTCTGTCATATTCATTAAATGTGTTGTAACTCTGTAACGCTGTTCATCTGGTCACATGACATCTATTGCTTCTGTCCATCCGGGGAGAGGGATCCTCCTCTGAACGTTTCTTCCCTTTTTTTGGGAGTTTGCTTCATGAATATTGCCCCGGGTATAATTGCCTGCTGTCCTGGTCACAACAGCATGTGTAGAAGTTTTCTTTCCTTTAGGAAGGGCATGTGAATTTTAGCCGTTAATGAATTGAAAACAGTCTAGACAATACTTGAAGGGAATGGAGAACCAGATGTAGAAAATGGAAGTATCATATAAACTGTGAGGAATCATCCAATTTGAGATGAAATCGCTCAGCTCAAGAATAAATTGGCCGACAAAAGTGTAGCATTTGCAGTGAGTCATAAGACAGGGTATGTAATACTAAACTTATTGTCTGACAAATGGAAGGCTGCACAAGTAGCAAAAGAAAAACAATTTGTATCCCTGGGGCCCATGGGACTGTGTGTCCTTGGGTTTCAGCCAGTCTTCCTCTCTCACACCCAGGACTTGCAGAAACTAAGCCAGTGGCATGATGCCAATCAGCCAAGCTGCTGTGTAAAGTTCTATTACAATATGAAAACATAACCTGGGGATGGCAGATTGAATGCATGGATATTTCTATCGTTATTTATTTGTTTAGGTTTTTCTAATAGAGGAGCTGTTGGATAATGAGGCCGCAGTGGGAGAGCCTCAGCTCTAGTCTCGGGGAGGGGTGCTATCATTCGCCGGTGTCGTCGTGACTGTGTGGGAGGTGTTTTCCTCAGGTCAAACCGGGGCCCGGCAATAGTTTGCTCTGGGCCCTGGGGAGGCCGAGGTCTGCACTGCAAGAAGCTGCCTGAACACGGTCTAATGAGGCGGAGACAAAATAATGCAGACATGCTGGAGAGGGATTATGGTGAATTTAGAGGATGAGTAAAAAGAGGCTGATCCGTTTGTGGATCTAAGTATGAACATGATACTTTCTCCTTAGCTTTTGTTTGGTGCTAGAGGGTAAGGAACAGCATTCAATATCGTCTGGATGAAATATATTTCCTGTGAGGCAGATTCAGCCAGTATTGGATTCTTGCAGAGCAGCGAACACATGGAGCATTATGGAAATGTAAGCCAGCAATAACAGTGTTCCTTCATCAAAAAGCCTCTGAGCTTTCATAATAAACCCACAACAAAAGCTCCACTCTGTCTATCAACTGAATACTAACTGTGGCTGTAAGCATGACGCCCATCTGAGGCGCTGGAGTTTGAAATGCTTGGCTCAAGGGCATAGTGGCAGTTGATAGCAAGTGGCAACTACAGGTTTTCTGCAACAGTTCAAGTAGGAACTGGTCACACTTGCCAACTGTGGCTCTTTATTAATGCATTAATATGTATTTACTACTCGTGCCCTTATACACAGTATGCAATATTCAATTACATTTAATTTATTTGGTGCATAGTCCAAAATCACAAAACACAAATCAACCTCAGAGGGCTTAACAATCTGAACACATGTCCTCTGTCCCGGGACCTCACATCCGAACAGGAAAAACTCCCCCAAGTTTTTCCTGGATTGTATCACGTGGTTACCCACACAGTACTGAGAGTAAACAATACAACACATATTAAATGATGACTTTTTACTATTTTTATATCAACAATGGATCAGAGGATGCCCTCATAAAACTGATTGGTAATCGCAGCACTCTGCCCTTGAGTACCTCGTTTGGCATTGCACACTGGTTATGGGACTGCCCTACAACGTTTGGATTGGGAGCCACAGCTCCTCCGCTCTAGTGTTGAACACCAGAGCCCCCCAGGGCTGTGTTTTCAGCCCCCTGCTGGTCATACTGTACATCCACGACTGAAGAGAACTTTATAGCGAGAGGAAATCAACAATCTTGCAGAGTGGAGCTCAGACAACAACACAGCAGAAACAGCATTGTATTAAATATGTTTAAAAATAATGACATAGAATGACAGAAAGTCGTGATCGCTTGTGTTACACGTGGCTAATTATTATGCAGTATGACATCGCCGAACCTTTTCGGTCCAGAGTTTTTCCCGAAAGGCATCGAGAAGGCCAGACCCACACTACTCTGCCTCTGATTGGCTCACCCAATTAACCCTCCCTCCATCCCTCACCGCCCCACCCGAAATAAATAAAATGATCAAAAAACATCTCGGATCTTCATGACTCACTTAGGTGACCTATTTTTGGATTTCAAATTGCGAATGTAGTTCAAAGGTGACAAGTTGCATGCCTTGTAGGAAGATGACATTCCCCATTCACCTTGTGTAACCATCATCATTGTAATCCCATTGTATGCAAAACTATAGCACATGTGTTAAAACTCCCCTAAATGATGCATGAAATGCAAAACCTTTCAATTTCTTCTAGCATATGCACATTTAGAGCATTCCAATTACGACTAATCTGTTTTTGTCAGGATCTGGAGTTTTTGTGTCTTGTTTCCTGTTTTATTTTGAAGTCCTCGTGTCCTTTGTTTCCCTGCACTTCCTGTCCGTGTGATTGTCCGCCCTGTCCCTGATTGTTTCCTCCTGTGTCCAATCACCTGCACCTTTTGTCGCTTGTGCTCGTTTTGTGTGATTCCTCAATTTAAGTGAAGAATACATTTTCTTTTCAAAGTTGGCGAATTTGGGTCCTGTCTCTCGGTGGCTACACATGACAGTTTTATCCATACAACGTTCCGCAGAGCAGACAGCACTCCGTCGATGTTGAGCGGCTGGAGTCGCTGCTCCTGAGTGTCACCCCACTCAAACGCAACCGGTTTGGCATCAATCATCTTCCGTCGCAAACTAAAAACACATCTTTTTCGACTACACCTTGAATAGGGAAGGTAGCGCCGTAGTAGCACTTTGGTAGGACTTAAATGTCTCTTACTGATAGTACTTTGTAGTTTATCTTTAGTGAAGAAACTGTACTTGCTTGATTCTTGTTGTTCTGAGTTTGGATTCATGGTTTAATGCATTTATTGTAAGTCACTTTTGATAAAAGCGTCAGCTAAATGACATGTAATGCATGCAAAAGCAAGAGTTGTCTCATCCATTAAGAAAAGTGGAAATCCACTTGAAAGATGAATACACTTGACAATGGAGAGATGAAAATAAATCTCCAGAAAACTGCGCTATTGTCAGAGAAATCCAGAGAGCATCTGCAAACCCTGTGTGTGATATACAGTTATGAGACACCATTCTGCTGTCTCATAACTGTATCCATGGTCTCTTCAGACAGCCGGTTTTCCTCTCTGTTAAGTAAGGGACACGCCGTTAGGGTGAAAACCAGTCACCCACTATACAGACAGGCAGACTTTGAGGAGCATTTAGCAGCTAAAGAGGCAGATGATGTTCACAGCAGTTTGATATTCCACAATAGGAATAAAAAGAGTGTGAATATTTAGTTTGATAGATGATGATAACATGTTACTGTTGTGTTTTCAGATTGTGGTGCTGTCCACAAACATCAAAGCAAACATGTTCACATGCCTTAATAATCCAAAACTCTCACACACTAATCACTCTGTTTGAAACACTCGGCACATGTCAGCTGATACCATTCACATACACTGCACACGAAAAGAAACTGGGAGACATTCATAATGTTTAATTTTGATGGTCTACTTATTGTATAGTTTGACATCACAACCGTACAGAAGATGGCTCATTAAAAGGCACGGAAGACATGCTGTGTGTATTTCTCCATGGATTGGGTGTTTTAGTACTTTCAAAGTATTTATGAAGCTCATAGACCTGCTGAATTGTCTTATTATTTTACTATATAGGACCTTTAAGATCAAAACTCAAAATATTCCTATTCTGTGAAGTTGAAATGAGAAGTCATCTGTACAAATAATAAGGTAGCAGCTGGCTGGAGGCAGCTGCACGTTTCCTACTTGCATTTGGTTGCATTGTATGTAATTTGTTAAGAAAATAACCAATCTTATTACAGAAAAAAACATATACAAAATAAATTGTCCTGTCATGTCTTTTGCGTCTGTTTATGATGACACGTTTGTGCCCTCTTATCTTTTTGTAAATTGTTATTTTTTCTTTTGCTTTTTCAACTGCTACCCTAGTAGAACATTAAAATATGTCTTCAACATTGTGTATGAGAGCAGATTGCTGTAACATTTTGCTCTTTCCCCTCCGGCCACCACACTAAAGAAGCATTTGTGAAAGGAACACCACGCAAGAATGCCAAACATGTCACCTCAGTAAGAAATGATGTAGCCAACCAGAACTGGGTAGCTAATGCATTGACTGGGCCAACGTTTAGAGAAGTCACACAGGGAACCATGATCATGTGACCTTGTCTCTCCTTGACATTTGATACAGGAGAGTCATTTGATACCTGAGTCAAAGTCCTGTGTTTATTTGACTCATACACCAGCCACAATTAGCGGACTCCCTGCTCTTAACGTGCATTGCTCTGAGCATTTATTAATGACCCGGGTGGGTTTACATTGGAGTTATTTGTAACATAGAATTTAACATATTCCTTTTCATTTGGCGAGTCCTATAATGCAGTGCAATGCAGTCCGAAGGAGGAATAACAGTATTGTAGCGACCCTGGGTCAGGAAAGCTACGAGACGTTAACTTGCTTATTGATGTTTATTCGGGGACAGTACACAGGCTACTGTGGGCGGAGCCTATGCCAAACAACAGTCAACACGTTAAACATTCTACTCCAGGCTTAACCGTCTGCTCCCGGTCAATGACTAACTCTCAACAGGTAGTAACACAAACAACAACATCCCCCCTCGCTCTGCCAATCCCAAGTATGTGCATGTCCCAACCACCCCCATAGGTAGCTAGGATGATTGACAGGTTTCACAGCTACACAGAGGTCATGAGACCTTCACTGACCTCCTGAACTCAGTAATTGCCATAACCAATCTTCTTATCTTCCTATTCCTCTAAACACAATAACACTTTTAACATAACAGGTTAACATTACATGTCACTCAGTCCGTTACAGTATATTGAATGTGTGCTGCTTATGGAAAGCAGAGCGCAACTGTCTGTGCGCACATTCAGTTGCTTCCTTCCATGGAAGCTATAGCAGACAACGCGTAAAGTTGTTGCAATAGTAAGACTCATTGCTTTTCAGCCTGTTTTGGTCTCCACCAGCCTTTCACCAGCCTTTCACCAACCTTTCACCAACCTTTCACCAGCCTGTTTTGGTCTCCACCAACCTTTCACCAACCTTTCACCAGCCTTTCACCAGCCTTTCACCAGCCTTTCACCAGCCTGTTTTGGTCTCCACCAACCTTTCACCAACCTTTCACCAACCTTTCACCAGCCTTTCACCAGCCTTTCACCAGCCTGTTTTGGTCTCCACCAGCCTTTCACCAGCCTGTTTTGGTCTCCACCAGCCTTTCACCAGCCTGTTTTGGTCTCCACCAGCCTTTCACCAACCATTCACCAGCCTGTCACCAGCCTGTCTTGGTCTCCACCAGCCTTTCACCAACCATTCACCAGCCTGTCACCAGCCTGTCTTGGTCTCCACCAGCCTTTCACCAGCCTGTTTTGGTCTCCACCAGCCTTTCACCAACCATTCACCAGCCTGTCACCAGCCTGTTTTGGTCTCCACCAGCCTTTCACCAGCCTGTTTTGGTCTCCACCAGCCTTTCACCAACCATTCACCAGCCTGTCACCAGCCTGTCTTGGTCTCCACCAGCCTTTCACCAACCATTCACCAGCCTGTCACCAGCCTGTCTTGGTCTCCACCAGCCTTTCACCAGCTCGTCACTAACTCTCTCTGCTGTTTGGTGCTAAGCTGCTAATGCCGGAGACCAGGTTGATGAAAGTGGTGGGACTGAACCAAAACAATGAGCTGAAAGACGCAAACACATTTTGAGTGAAGCGATAGGCCTAAAATCTCACTGGGTTTGTCACTATGAACGATGCATTAACACAGTCTCCAACATATTCTCTCATAATAATAATAATGTATATACTATTGAGTTGTGTTGATGCATACACATGTTATACATTGACTGTGTCTGGCTATTACACCTGCTCTATTCTGGACCATAAGCCACATCCTCTTGGGTAGAGTCATATTTTGCAGCCATTTGTTCTGATCTCATTCAGCTCCTAAGTATGGACCATAAAACAGAAGATAAGGCACAACAATTCTCACCGCCGGGTTAAAGGGTGGAAGGGAGCAGTGAACAGAGGGCAGCAACCAGTAAATTGTGATGTTACTTTTGTTTCCCATAGCTTCAGGTGCATGGATTAAAAACTCCACACAAATATAAATAAATAAAAAATAATAGCTTTACAAAGGTTCAGTGGGAGTGTGTGTGTGTGTATGTGTATTCACGCTTTTAAGGTCGAACCTGCAGGGCAGTGTAGAGGGAGCCAGTGTGTATGTCTTCACACTTCAGTACAAGTTGGCTTCAAGTATCAATACAAACAGCACTTTGTCCATGCCTTTGATCTCTTGATTTATGGGCATGAAGAAGAAAACGCAATATGGGAAGGAATGGAGGCCAGGAGGAGAAAGAGGGGCAGCTAAAGGAGGACAAGGCCTTGCTGGAGGCAGGTATAGCGTGTCCATTTCCAAGGCTTCCTACTGGTGAACACACATGATCAAGGGTGAAACCGTTCTGCGCTGGATTGTTCTGCTGTGGCGAGAGAGCTGACGGCCAACTGAAGTGAAGCGGGACTCAAAATGGGCCGCCACACACTGAGCTCGAAGTCCAAGTTATTTCAAATCTGACCTCTGGTGCAGCTGACCTTTCAAAGTACTACCATTGGGATAACTTTTTGATGACGTATACCTGTGCTGGTGAGACATTTGAAGGCAGCTTTACTCTAAGGCACAGGTGTCCCGCAACGGCTTAAAAGACCTATGATCTCAGAGGGCTTTACAATCTGTACACATACGACATCCCTGACCTTTGACCTCACATCGAATCAGGAAAAACTCCCCAAAAATAACCTTTCACAGGGAAAAAAGTGAAGAAACCTTCAGGAGAGCAACAGAGAGAGAAGGATCCCTCTCCCCGGATGGACAGAAGAATAGATGTCATGTGTACAGAATGAACAGAGTTACTCTGTTCACTCTCCTTCATGCTGCGTTCACGCCAAAAGAGAAGCGAGCTCTCGAAGTTGTTTTACTCTCGTGAGTTCACTCGCCGGACTATTTGTGATCATTCGCTTCACTTGCGCTAGAAGCGCCAGAGAGGAGGCGTGGCTTATCGCCATGGAAACAGTTCATTATCATCCACCATGGAAGAAATAAGACCATTGGAGAACCACTGCCTCAGACTAGTTGAGAACCACTGCCCCAGACCATTGGAGAACCACTGGCCCAGACCATTGGAGAACCACTGCCCCAGACCATTGGAGAACCACTGGCCCAGACCAGTTGAGAACCACTGGCCCAGACCATTGGAGAACCACTGGCCCAGACCAGTTGAGAACCACTGGCCCAGACCATTGGAGAACCACTGGCCCAGACCAGTTGAGAACCACTGGTCCAGACCACATCTGTCACACATGTTCTTAGCAGCTCACTATTTTTGTTATGAGTTATGTCATTCTCAACTGTGACAAAAAAGCTTTGAACAAAGTTTATGTAATAACGAGTGTTTGATCTTTGATACAGTAATGTGGGTTATAATAAATACCATTTAATTAAATGGATTTATGATCTATATATAAACAATAATCAAATGCAAAGACAGTAATTTAACAATATGCTTTGGAGTAGTTACAATAATACAGTGTTACAGTTCCAACCGGCCCTTTGAGGGCAGCATGATGTTGATGTGGCCCACGGTGAACATGGGTTTGACACCCCTGCTCTAAGGAATGATATTTTCTTCAATAACAAATATATAAATACATAAATAAATATGCTTTTGAAATAAATACTGAAATAAGTGAGGCAATAAACATATGAATCAATGAAAATATATTTCAATAAATAAATGAAGAGTTTTTTTGTGGAATTTTTCAAAGGACTACTATTCATTTCAAGGCAAGACAAGTTTATTCATAATGCACAATTGATACATGTTTGCAATTCAAAGAGGTGAGCAGATAAAAGAATCATATAATAATATGTAGAATGATTTAGAAGTAAAAGAATGCAACTAAAAGATTCAAAAGGAAGAGAACATAGATTAGAGTGCATTCTATCAGTCAACAAAAAGCATCCGACTTTTTCAAGGAACTTTTATTTCCTAAAGTCACATTTATTTATTTCAGCGAACATTTATTTTCTAATGTTACATTTATTTTACAGCTCATTGTATTATATTGTTATATTCATATTCCTTCTCCTGGTATTGCACTCATACGGTACATTCACTAAAATGTGTGTTGTTGTCACTGTAAAACTGACTGTTATTATAAGTGTCTCACATAATTATGGAAAGAACCCTACAGAGAAATAAAACCTCTTTCTTACTTTTTCACTAGACACTACTTTTCTGTTCTATTTTGTTCCATTATTGAGGGCACTGGTTCTGAAATGTCCCACTATGAACACTCAAATGGTATAAAGTGAGAGGTTTCTGGAGTGTAATTTAATTTGGAGAATGGAGAGGGGCTTGTTTGCTCGTGCTGGAGTTGGAGAGCAAATTATGATGTATAACTGGCACTATATTCAAGGTATTTTATGACACATACCTACGTCCCCACCTCTCCTTTAATTTGAATTGAAACACGTTATTTGGGAGCAGAGTATACTGAAGGTTCCAAGTGTGACTCTCTCATCCTCACACACACATTTACACACACAACACTGCTCTGGGTCTCTGGCGTGTGGCCCTAAAACATTTCCTCTTCCCTTTTTTACTCTCTCTGCACTCTATTAATCTAGCCAGGAAAGATACTTATCCCACTGATTTACCTGCAGATAAATCTCATGCCATATGGATTGGATTAAGCGTTGGCATACAGTTAAATTTATAGTGCTGGTTATGATAGAAGCTGAGGCTTCGGTGCCTGAGATTGGATTCACTCATTCTGTCTCTGAGTACAGGAGATTATATCCAGACTGAGATTACAGTCAATCAGTATTGTCCTGAGGGCAATGGGCTCAGATTTCGCTGGACTAACCTTCAGACAGGATGAACATGTGTTCTCGATGTCAACACCCAGCAAGGCACAAACACACGGCTGTGGAGTTTTGGGGCTTCATTGGTTCATTTAGAGTACATTTTCAGTGCACCGCACATTGGGATGACATAAGAAAAGGAGGGGTGCTACAGACAAAAGAAATTAATTTGGGGGAAATATTGAATTGCAATTTTTGCAACTTTCAAATATTGTGAGTGTAATTTTAATTTAATTGTACTCCTATCATCCAGACCACTCAGCAGTGGACTGTAATGGAGCTCTCCCAACCGGACCCGCCAGATGCTTTGTGACACAGAACCATCTGAGAAGTCCCTGGAAACGCTTTGGAAAAAGGCCCTCTAAAAGAAAATACTTGGCAGGTGATTGGTCGAACCAGGTGTCAATCAAACCTTTATTGAAGTAAGTAAGGAGAAGAGAGAACCCATCTTTGTGTCTCTTCAGGAGCTGCCAGTGTTGTTGGACCAATAGTCGCCCCTCAGTGTCACCACACACATGAACCGTGTTTGTAGCTGCCAGTAGCTCTTCGCAGGATGCTGATTGGTCCGCTCACAAAGCCCTTCCTTACTTGACACCTGACAAGATGGCCAGAAGATGTTTTCACTCTTGTGACAGATGATTCATCCAATCACTGTGCATTGTTTGAAAGTTCCTTTCCCTTTTCTAAAGAGTTTCCACAATGGCTTCTCAGATTGTTCTATGTAACAAACCATCTGGCAAGTCAGGTCTACTGAGGTCATACTTTGATCTGAAACTGTAACTTCATGATCCAGATTTTTAAGACTTAAAGGAAATTATAAAAATTCCAAAAGTCCAATCCCTCTGTTTGCTGTGTCTCTGGCTTGTAAAATACTAAGGATGTGAGACTGCTCCGAGCCAATTTGTTAGTGTTGTTAATGAGTTATGGGCTGATGCGTTTGATTAATATCGCACTCCCTTCTATGTTATTAACAATCTCCTCTTCCTCCTCCTCTTCATCTGGTATTTCTATTGTTCGGCTTCTTTTCACTAAACACCTACACAGCACAAACCTTTACAGGAGATTTATTTTACATTTGACTGACTATCTGTCAATGTGCATTACCAAGTAAACCCATCATGGTTCTGTAATTTCATAGGACATAGCGGTACACATGCTGTGCTAAATGTAGATTGTTTATTTAGAAATGCATGTTCGTCCTGCAGTTAATTAACCAAAGATAAGTTAATTACAAAAAGTTATTTCACACCAGACCCCATTAGATGCTCTCAACCTATGAAGGACACAATTTAAAAGACCCCGTTCCCACTCCTCAACTTGTTTTTAATATGGGACAACTGAAAAAAAGTGTTTCAAGTCCCAGTGAAAAAGAAGTTAGAGCGTCTTTAGTTTCTGCATTACATATTTCACAGTGAAACTGAATATTTCAGTGTTGTAGAGTTACAAGAAGGACTTAAATCAAATTCCAGCATTTCATTGGACTGCTAACAAGTGGGCGGGTTTAGAGATTAGCACAACACTAATCTACCGAGCTTCCCGCTCACCCGCCGGAAAACTCTTACTTTTATTACTTTGAAAATCACATTCTTTTTGCCACTGATATCCAAACACACATCTCTCCCTATCACTTCATGTTGCTCTGTAATCCACACACGTGGTTTTATATGACTGCTATGGCTAACACCTGAGTGCAGGATGAGTCATCAAACATTTGAAGACGTTTTATAGAAGAGAAAAAGTTCTGTGCACAGCTTGTAATTCAACGCTGGAGGTGCTGGCAACTGCAAGATTAATTTAACACGGGGAATTGTGGGGAAAAATTAACCACAAGTGCTCGTGGTAGAAACTCGAGATCGCACACTTAACCTGCAAAAACATAATCAGGGTTCTTTTATTACAAGAGTACTCCAATGAGAATTGAACCACAGATGTCATGGTGGGTAATTCCATGCATTCTTGATCCTTTTCAAAACCCTGTCCCTAGAGAGGCCACAATGCCAACAGTTTGGTGGCAGATTAAAGCTGCTAGAAATGTGAAGCGGGCTACAGAGGTCTGGTAAGCTTTGTTCTTTCCAAGTCCACAGCCCCAGATTGTTTTTGTTCTTTTATTATTTACTTACAGTACGTGCATTCAACCATGAGTACAAACTCAGAACAATAAGAATCAAGAAAGTAATATTTCTTACAAAACTACAAAAAGACCATAAGTAAGTGCCATTCAAGTGCCACTAAGGTTAGACCATTTACATTTCATAGAAAGAAACTACAGGGAAGCAGCTGCGGAACATTACATTAGTGGTTAAAAACAAGGCGAGTAACACTTTGGCAAAAAGCAATAAACAGGTTATTTGTTTTATATCTTCATGATGTTAATATGCATTATATCTTCAGTATAATATGGAGCACAACCCTGTATTCAAACTACATGGTTGGAGCAGCAACTAAAGAGGCGAAGAGCAGGGTGAAGCAGAAAGTGGAGAAGCAGTCCTTTAATGAGATGTTTCCATTTACTAACAAAACCATGCCTGGATAAATCCAGTGGTAGAAATGAACTCCAGGCCCCAGTGACCACCATCTCCACTTAAACCCAGAAATGTCCCATGAGGTGTCACTTAGTTTACGCAACACATTACTTTGGGAATATGTACAATATAAACAGATTATAAACTAAAGCTTCAACTAGAACACAAATCAAATCTTTTTTTTATGCTGTGGCGGTAGTGATCCCCAGCCTGATAACTAGTTTCATACTACGTAAAACAGAAAATCCACTTGGAGAATCAGATCTCACAAGTGCCTTAACAATGACTAAAATCCCTCCTTAATAATAACGATGAGAGGCCTTTTCAATAAAAAACAAACGTCTCTTTGTTACATTTGTATAAAGAGAGTTTTTAATGGAACTACACTAATAAAGCAGAAAAGGCCTGTGGGCATTCAAGAGACATTGCTGCTGAGTTTTGCACCATAAATTGTTGACACATTTGTACTCCACAAGCTCAGCACCAATATATTCCCATTATATTGGAGAGAAGGCAGCACATCTCTACCACCCACAGTGAATCCATCTAGATTGATAAATAGCACTGCAGGCAAGTGGGAAATATGTATTTTGGATTTGAGGGTGAACTGTCCCTTTTTCTATCCTCACCAGCAGCTGAAGTTTTTCCACTTTGTTGTGCAATGATTGTACATTGTAGAGAAATGTTCACGGAAACATTGTACAAAGGACAAATTTCACGTTTCACTGCATGGACAAAGTTGAGGGCAATGTCTAAGAATTAAACAGATGAGACAAGAAAATATAATGTTCATAATGTATTCTATGGTGACAGAACTCTCTGTGTTCTACGGCAGAACACTGAATAAAGATATAGAGCTTCACTGCTAAACAATGTTCATTTACAAAGTCACTCTCAAGATTCAGTAAATTCAGGTTCAGCTTGAGGATTCAGAGTTTTTGTCTCTTCATAGCAACAAATTAAGCAATTTAGACCCAACAATCTTTCAAATTGCAGTGGGCCTATTCGAGCTGTAACTTGTTCAAAGGTGAATCCCAAGGCAAACTGATAATTAATAGTATCAACTTGGCAGCAACACATAACAGTTTGTACAAAACACCAGTCAAAAGCAATGGTTACACAATGTAAAAGCATGGTTGTTTTTCTCTTCCTCTCACTCTGCCTTTGTCTCCTGATGAGTGGCATATGGTTTGCACATGGATCTGCGCTTCTCATTACTGCTGGATGGAGCGATAAGCAAAAGGAAATGGAGTGAAAATAAAAGGCATTCAGCTCTCTAAAGTGCGAGATATTTATGTAACAACAAGTACACTATTCAACTATAACAACATCACTCTCCTGGCAATGCAATCTTTCTCCTTCTCTCTGTCTATTTCCCTCTTGCTCTCTCCCTTTCTAAAGTAAATCCTGCTTGTTATGTATGAGCGCTGTGCAGTGTGGGAGTGATTAGCCAGCCACACTCCCAGCTTCAATTGTAGTACGTTGTTGGTATCGATACATCTTTAAAGGTACTGGTAGACGGGGGGAGTTCATTGGAGTACCAATACAGCTATGAAGGGGGATTTCATGGAAGTTATTAGGATTACCAATAGATTTACCATTTTAATAAAAACTGTGCACCAATAATAGTGGTTGACAGATAAGGCATGTCTAAGGGCCTGTAGCCACTAAGTGCAAAGTGTTTTTTCTGGATGAAAGGCAAAGTGTTTCAAACAAAGAGTGCTTTTCTTCTCATGTTTCTATGACAACAATATTTTAGCATGGCTCTATGCTTTTTATTATCTATATATTTAAACAATTTGGCACCAAACAGAGGACTTCTTACTTTGTCTAAATGAGCACGTCACCACTCAATCTGACAGTAATGTCAGAGCACGCCGAGATGCGGCGTACGGTTCTAAAAGCTTAACACTCGTCGGCCACATTCACTCCGATCGGCTCCCACAAATGGGCGTCTTTGTTATGACAGTGTGTGTCCGAAATATATAGTTTAGGAGAGACAGACAGCCAAGACAAGCTTCTCCTTCATTTTCTACAGTGACGTCATCAGAGTTTTTCTGGAAAGTTCAGAGATTTTCAACTTGAAGCGCTGGTGAAAAGCTGGTAGTTGCATCTCCTCATTGGGAAACAATTGGAAAAAGAGGCTGGTGTTAACTAAAAGAGGTGCTATGTGGACACAGGCCCTTATGCTTTTGAGAGGGCTGACAACACACATTTCTTTGAATTGTTAAGAATGAAGTAGAAATAATTATAACGTTTGAGTATATATATATATATATATATATATATATATATATATATATATATATATATATATATATGGTTTGAACTGTTTAAAAATTAAAAATAAAATAGTCACGTTCCATTATTGGAAGTATAAATGCTTGTTTTTTTTAACATCGACCTGTATAGGAGTCACAACTTGGTGCAAACGTGTGTGACCATTAAACGAGACCACCCATGGACTGTAAATTTAACATTTTGAGTAATTCAGTTGGTGGTGGTTGGATTTCTAGGACGTGCAACGCCTTGTTAGTCTGCTTGAGGGACGACAGCACCTGCTCCAATACAGCTGGCATCCAGTCTTTGAGCAAACAGAACTGGAGCAGAATGTTTACTCAGAAGTCGATCAGAAACATCACAGTTTAGAAATTCCGTCGAAAATAGTGATGAATTATCCAACCACACCCAAAAACATCCCAAGTTCCTTTTTAGTGGTATTTTAGCTGAATTTAGTCCAAGCCATTTTTGGCTTCCAGTATTTACAGTATACCTTATACCTGAACCTATATTACCCCTTGAGGAAGAAATGACTGGCCAAGATACATTTGTAAAATATGTCACCACGTCTAAGGTCTGAAATTTAAATTGGTTCTCACTGGGATAGGAAATAATAAAGACACACACATACACTCTCTTTGGAGCTAAGGCCAGTGCTGCCCACCTACCATGTGGCAAACAACAAGAGGCACCAGAATCTACAAAACAAATATAAACAGATATAAATATGCAACAGAGAAAGCAACAGTGGATCTCTGATAAAGAGCTGCATGAGTGTTTCCGCCTACTAACATCATCCACTGCCCTTACTCTCTCTCTCTCTCTCTCTCTCTCTCTCTATTCCTGTCTCTTTCTTCATTGTGCTCTGAATTCGACGCCTCCTCCTCGTCTGCTTTCTCCCTCCCTCCCGCCTCCACACTTTCTCACTCTCTCCTTCATCTCTCTGTTCCTGCTTGGTTATGATCGCAGCCGGGCTCCATGGCTTGTGCTGCTAAATACAGCTTTCACTCGTTCACACTCACACTCGCAAACAGGCGCACAGACACATTCATCCATGCACACTTACCCACTCCCCTTCTCTCTATCACGAGCTGCTCCCATTCAAATATACTTTATGTTACATATGACATATCAAATAAAAAAGTTGCAATTAGATCAAATCTCACCACTGAAAAAAACGTGTTTTGTGAAATGCATGGCATAACTTGCTTCTATAACATATGAATACCCACATACACTTTGAATATATATTTTTTTCATTTTAATTTCTCCTTAAAGCTTGGGTCGGTAACATTGGAGAAATAAGCAGCAGCCTCTGCTAGATTTTAAAAACCCAGTCCAGTGATGACAACCCTTTGTCAATGAAAGTAGCTCACAGTAGCTAGCAACTCTGAAAGTTGCTTAATGTAGCAATAAAGTTGGCAACATTGAAGGCCCGTCCCTTAAGACCTACTTCCAGAGCTGAAGGAAGACTAACAGGTCTTCTTACAGGCCCGATCATTTGATTTGGGCGGAATGAAAAGATTGAACGGAAGTATGTCCGTCCCGCAAAAGCCACCAGACACCAGATTTTATTGACATTTTTTGTGTCATAGCGTTTGATTTATCCATCACTCTTGGGATGTAAAAAAAAAAATACAAATATAACAAAACACAGTTTTTAAAATACTTAAACTGTCACGACTTCCCTGTGTTTCCCAGAGTGTCCCTGTGTGTCTGTGGGTGTAAGTGTGGGTGTGGGTGTTGATGTGTCTGTGGATGTGTCTGTGGGTGTGGGTGTGGATGTTGATGTGGGTGTGTCTGTGGGTGTTGGTGTTGATGTGGTGTGTCTGTGGCTGTTGATGTGTCTGTGGATGTGGGTGTGTCTGTGAGTGTGGGTGTTGATGTGGGTGTGTCTGTGGATGTGTCTGTGGGTGTGGGTGTGGGTGTGTCTGTGGGTGTGTCTGTGGATGTGGGTGTGGGTGTGGGTGAGGTGCTCTTCTCCTGGTTCACTCCTGGCTTTTCATTCCTCACACCTTTCTTCCCTCGAGCTCATGAGCATGCTGTTTATCTTCCTCGGCTCTTCAGCCTCTTCAGATCTGTATTGCAACCACAGTGGAGAAAGTCGTGGTAACATAGCATATCTTTGTATTGTTGCATTTCTGTGAACTGACCTCTGTGCCCTTGTGTCTCCTGAGGCCTGTACCACACAGCAGAATGTGGGGTTAGCACGATTACTTCAGGCTTTTCAGTTCCATTACAAAAGCCCACTTTTTACCGGGGTAGATCGCCATGGTTACTTATGCTGAACACATAACCTGCTCCACAGCATAAGCGATCCACTGGTATAAAAGCACCACCTCTTGACCAATCAAGAGCTCGGTATTAGATTGTAAATTAATACAACACAATCCAGACAAAAACTAACACAGTTTAAACAGGCACTTGCTTAGATTATAATATCATCACTTCATCTACTGTCCAATAGATTCAATTCATTTCAGTTTATTTTGTAGACCCCAAAATCACAAATCACAAATTTGCCTCATAGGGCTTTACAATCTGTCAATAATGACATGTGTGTGTATTCGGTTAAATATGCATATTCAGCTTTAACCCTAGCGGTGTGAAACAAATAAAACAAATAAAAAACCCTGAGTACATTCTCTCATCATATATTCATATCATGTATTCCCTGATGGCGTTGTGTCTTACAGTCACACACTGGATGAAGCGTTACTTTGCTCCGGTTACTTTAATGTTTGCTGGGTGATTATACTTTATCGAAAGAAACCTTATTACATTCATCTTTAATCTTAATTATTCATTTCATATTTGCTCCCAAGTCCATTTCACACTGTCTGGGTTGCAGCTGAATAAATACAACTAAAATATTGTCATACACACCATCATAATACATCCATTAACTTACCGGAATGCTCACATATAATTATATGCTCTACTCTTTTGAAATGACCTTCAAGCAGTTATAGATCTGTTAATTTACACATCCACTCAGTAGGCGATTTCTTACCAGGTGTCCTTCCTGCAATTGTCAATTTAAACCGTATTACTTTCAGCCTGAATTATGTGTTGAATTTCTGCATATTTGTCCAATGTTATAGTTTACTCTTTTTTTAGTTAATATGCCGCTCGGCTGACGGCTAACTTGTCCATGCTTGTGATTGGTCAGATGCTGCAAACACCGGCCCTTTAAGTGAAACGGGTCATAACCAGATTGTTGATAACCAGATTGTTGATAACTAGCTTGGTGGGATCATGGTTGTTAGGCTGAGTTAAACCAGATAACCAAAGGATAACCCGGGTATGTTGAGCTGGTCAAGTGGTACAGGCCTCAGGATCACTTACATCTGTCTGTCTGTCTGTCTGCATGTTTGTCTGTCCGCCTGTCTGTCTGTCTAGCTGTATGTCTGGTTGTCTGTCTGCCTGTCTGCATGTCTGTCTGCATATCTGTCTGTCTGTCTAGCTGTATGTCTGCCTGTCTGTCTGTCTGCATGTCTGTCTATATGTCTGCCTGTCTGTCTGTCAGCCTGTCTGTCTGTTTGTCTGTCTGTCTGTCTGTCCATCTGTCTGTCTTTCTGTCTGCCTGTCTGTCTGTCTATTTGTCTGTCTTCCTGTCTGTCTGCCTGTTTGTCTATCTGTCTATCTGCCTGAATGTCTGTCTGCATATCTGTCTGTCTGTCTAGCTGTATGTCTGCCTGTCTGTCTGTCTGTCTGCCTGTCTGCATGTCTGCCTGTCTGTCTGTCAGCCTGTCTGTCTGTTTGTCTGCCTACCTATCTGTCTGTCTGTCTGCATGTCTGTCTGTCTGTCTGCCCGTCTGTCTGTCTGTCTGCCTGTCTGTCTGTCTGTTTGTCTGCCTGCCTATCTGTCTGTCTGTCTGTCTGTCTGCCTGCCTATCTGTCTGTCTGTCTGTCTGTCTGCCTGCCTATCTGTCTGTCTGTCTGTCTGTCTGTCTGTCTGTATGTCTGAGCATTCAAAGGTTTTGAGAGATAATGAGCCATCAAGATAAGAAATGATTTGGGAAAGGTCACATTTATACATTCCAACATACATACTGAGTTAAAGTCCAAAGTGCTTTGTGCGGCTACGTGTTTTTTAAGTGCTCAGAGCATTGTGCTACTTGACATTCGCTAAAAGCGGTAACTATCTTTGTGCGCCTCTTTGTCTTTTTGCCCGTCTTTTGCCACTTTCCCTTCTTTCTGTTTCTCTCCCCGTCTCTTAGTCTAGTGTGGGCGTACAAGTGGCTGGGAAAAAGGCTGTCAGTCAGTATTCTAAAGTAATACAGCAGAAATACTCGCACACAATCTTATCCTCAAAATATATATTTTTTTGTATTTTCCAAGAAAGTGCCACACAGAAGCATCCCCAGAAGCACTATCAGATGATTCATAGGCTCGACATTTGCCTGCAATAATCTGTCCCTAGTCTAATCACTCTCCAATAAGAGAGGTAACAACTGTCTTGCTTCTGCATATCAATGATGTTCTAAATCATAACACATAAGTACACAAATAAAAAAGGAGAAGCGCTTCAAACTATATGTTTTAAGCTACATCCACAATTCCGATATGCACATCCACGGGCAATTTAGAGTCATCACTTGACCTCAGCTGTATGTCTTTGGATCTTGGGAGGAAGCCAAAGAAACATTTATAGAATATTGAATTATAGAATATGGAATAACTTTTTTTAAACAATTTTAAAAAACTAGGGGGGAGCTACCATGCAAGATGCCACCTGCCCATCAGAACTAACATTCATAGAACATTCATACACCATAGAACATCTACGGGAGTAAATTGGGGTTAAGTGTCTTGCCCAAGGACACATCGACATAGAATAGCGGAGCGAGGGAATCAAACCACCGATGCTCTGATTGAAGGACCACAGTCGCCCCCATTTGTTCCCTTTGTCCTTTCCCCATGCAGACACATAGAAGATATGATTATACAAAACTAAACATGCTCATTTTACATGCCTGGTCCATTTCCTGATATGAACATCAGACTTTAGTGGGAACGTTCGTCACAAAGCCGAGACCCCATGTCATCTCTCACATTAGCACACACACTGTCGTTTTTATTGGTTGGTTTTGGTTTACTGTTGATTTTATTGGGGTACATTTTGTCCCCACCAGAGATACAAATATCTTTGCAGAGACCGTGATATATATTACATTACATGTCATTTAGCTGACGCTTTTATCCAAAGCGACTTACAATAAGTGCATTAAACCATGAGTCCAAACTCAGAACAACAAGAATCAATAAAGTTAAACTGTGCTACCAGCCATTTAAGTGCTACTAAAGTGCTAAACAACAAAGTGCTATCGGTAAGGGACATTTAAGTGCTACTAGAGTGCTACTACGGCTCTACCTTCCCTAGGTAGGTCGAAAAAGATGTGTATTTAGTTTGCGACGGAAGGTGTAGAGACTTTCTGCTGTCCTGATGTCAATGAGGAGCTCGTTCCACCAATGAGGAGCCAGCACAGCAAACAGTCGTGACTTTGTTGAGTGTTTAGCTCGAAGTGAAGGAGCTACAAGCCGATTGGCAGAAGCCGAGCCAAGTGAACGGGCTGGGGTGTGAGGTTAGACCATGTCCTGGATGTGAGGTTAGACCACGTCCTGGATGTGAGGTTAGACCACGTCCTGGATGTGAGGTTAGACCACGTCCTGGATGTGAGGTTAGTCCATGTCCTGGGTGTACGGTTTTACCATATCCTGGATGTAAGGTTAGACCATGTCCTGGATGTGAGGTTAGACCATGTCCTGGGTGTGAGGTTAGACCATGTCCTGGATGTGAGGTTAGACCATGTCCTGGATGTGAGGTTAGACCATGTCCTGGGTGTGAGGTTAGACCATGTCCTGGGTGTGAGGTTAGACCATGTCCTGGGTGTGAGGTTAGACCATGTCCTGGATGTAAGGTTAGACCATGTCCTGGATGTAAGGTTAGACCATGTCCTGGGTGTGAGGTTAGACCATGTCCTGGGTGTGAGGTTAGACCATGTCCTGGATGTGAGGTTAGACCATGTCCTGGGTGTGAGGTTAGACCATGTCCTGGGTGTGAGGTTAGACCATGTCCTGGATGTGAGGTTAGACCATGTCCTGGATGTGAGGTTAGACCATGTCCTGGGTGTGAGGTTAGACCATGTCCTGGGTGTGAGGTTAGACCATGTCCTGGGTGTGAGGTTAGACCATGTCCTGGGTGTGAGGTTAGACCATGTCCTGGATGTGAGGTTAGACCATGTCCTGGGTGTGAGGTTAGACCATGTCCTGGGTGTGAGGTTAGACCATGTCCTGGGTGTGAGGTTAGACCATGTCCTGGGTGTGAGGTTAGACCATGTCCTGGATGTGAGGTTAGACCATGTCCTGGATGTAGACTGGACCCGATCTGTTCGCAGCACGGTACTCAAGTACCAATGTTTTGAAGCGGTTGCGGGTGGCCACCGGTAACCAGTGAAGGTCGCGGAGGAGCGGAGTAGTGTGGGTAAATTTTTACCCCCCCACCCCCTTCCGCCCATAGCATAATGATCATGTGTGAAGCCAGACATATCTTAAGCACTCACACAGCGCTGTGGAGATTGTAGTGGTCATTTTGTCACTACATTATCATGATTCAAATCATTAGCCTGCAAAGAATGAAAAAGTTGTCTGAGAGAAAAATGCCAAGTGAACCCGAAGAGAATAATGTTGCTCACCGATATCGGTATAAGCCTTCGGTCTTTTGGCTAAATCGTTAGGTTTTTTACGAGTTATTGGATTTCTCTTTTTACAGCCAGTGCTCTAGGCCCCCTGCAATAGGCTGTAACCCTTCTCAACCCTTTTCACGTGAGTATCTGAGTCTGTACTTTCTCATCACCTATTTAATACACTCACATGTTAGACACACTGCAAAGTCTTCACCCAAAGATACCTTAAAGGAGCTTGTTAAGTCCAGTCTTCTAAAAAGACTGGATTTCCTATCTAGACTCAGAGAGCTGATGGAATCTGAATTTCTCTCCTCTAATACACCCCACAGACACAGTTCACCCCGCCCCTCTTCTTCACATGTCAAACCTACATAATTCATCTTGTCTCTAGGGTCGACCACAGCAGGGTTGTTGCCTTATATGGTAATATTGGCTGATGAATCCTAATACACATGATAGATTATACAATCCCCATTATCCAGGAAAGATTACACAACATATAGTGTCACATGTGCAGTGTATATGGGTTAATCACAAATTGAATTTAAACAGTTGATATGTTTAATGGTTATACTAAAAAGAAAACAAGGTTACAGGTTATAATAGTTATACTTTTATGCTTTCATATTTTTCTACGATTTTTCAACAGTTTTCAACACTTACTGAAATCTCTCTGAACACACTCACTTACATTCGAGACGCAGACCTCAGTAGATCTAAGATGATAAACCTTCAGGTATTACCATCTGCCAAAAGCAATACACTTCAGGGGTTTTGGGCTCTGTGTGCGGCCTGGGAGGAATACCTCCAGACACTACGGTTACATATACATATATATATATATATATATATATATATATATATATATATATATTTCTTTCTTTCTTTCTTATTTTGTCTTTTCAAATAGTCCTAAAAAACATTCTAGAATAAAAAAAAATGTTGCCTCTAAAGGAAACACATTGATTAATTTCAGTGTGAACTAATCTCGGTTAAAACTCTGTTTTAAAAATCTGTTGAGAAATGAATCCGTGATTATTAGGTCAAAAGTTGCTAAAACCGCTCCTATGCACTTTGGCAGTTCAATAAGTCCATTAAAAAGTGTGTGGCAGAATAATAAGCTTCATTTTTGTGACAGTCCCGAACACGGTGTGAAAGTGAATTCGGAAAAGAACTTCAACTTGACACAACGTGCATCATACACCCTGTCTTCATCGTCGCCTCCCTGTAAACACAGTGTCATCAGTACCCTCCCTCACCTTCACCGTCCCAAGCTCCCACCGAAGGCTGGCTGCCTGGCTTCTCTACCTTGTCTTACCTCAGTCTCAATCATACGTACATCCTTTCATCCCCCATGCCAGTGGGCCACGGCCCCCCGCAGAGAGCTGGCTGAACATCTGTCGCCAAGCTGTCGTGGAGATGTAGAGTTGCTCAGGTTGCCTGCGTGGGCCTCATTATGCTGAGTCCTGTATAAACAGGCAGCTGCTGCCGTCCCACCTGGCCGTCTCCACTCTGTTGCTATTACAGAGACTGTTAGGCCATTAAAGATGAGCGGAGCACACCAATAACAGAGTAGCAAAGACACGCGAATATCAACTTGGACTTCTGCCATTAACCTACAGAAGCTGTCTGTCCAACTAGAGCAGGGGTCACTCATCGCAGAGTGCGGACCCAGGCACCGTCTCCTTAAGTCATATATAAGGAGACGGTGTATATGTCATATATATATATATATATATATATATATATGACATATATATGGGGAGAACACGAGGAACGGAGCATATATACACGGGGATGTACACAGGGAGTATATACTGTATATATAGTATCTGTGTATATCCATGTGTATATCCCTGTGTATATCCCTGTGTATATCCCTGTGTATATCCCTGTCTATATCCATGTGTTTATCCTTGTGTATATCCATGTGTATATCCATGTGTATATCCATGTGTATATCCCTGTGTATATCCATGTGTATATCCATGTGTTTATCCTTGTGTATATCCCTGTCTATATCCATGTGTATATCCATGTGTATATCCCTGTGTATATCCATGTGTATATCCCTGTCTATATCCATGTGTTTATCCTTGTGTATATCCATGTGTATATCCATGTGTATATCCCTGTGTATATCCCTGTGTATATCCCTGTCTATATCCATGTGTATATCCCTGTCTATATCCATGTGTATATCCCTGTGTATATCCATGTGTATATCCCTGTCTATATCCATGTGTATATCCTTGTGTATATCCATGTGTTTATCCATGTGTATATCCCTGTGTTTATCCATGTGTATATCCATGTGTATATCCCTGTGTATATCCATGTGTATATCCATGTCTATATCCATGTCTATATCCATGTCTATATCCATGTGTATATCCCTGTGTATATCCATGTGTATATCCATGTCTATATCCATGTCTATATCCATGTGTATATCCCTGTGTATGTCCCGTGTAGAAGATAATTCTTTAGAACATATGATTTGATAATTTACAATACCTAATCATGTGTTGGCAGTTCCGCTAGGCTTGCAGATATCCACAAAATGTCATAAATATGGAAGTTGTAAACTGTCACTGCAATAAAAGGAGATACGGTTACACCAGAACAATATGCATTTTATCCTATGCATATGGGCATGTAAGTGTATCTGGTCTTATATTTACAGGCTACATAGCACTGCACACCTAGTAATGGCTCCTATCTTTTGTGCTCATCTGTTCTGGGGCAATAAAGTGTTTATGACACCTCACTGCATTAACACCCCCCACCCCATCATTCCTCGCCAACACCCCCCAAACATAAATATTGTCTTCTGTGAGCTGGTACAGCCAATTAACAAACCATGTTACACTAAGAAACAACGGCATTGTTTTATTAAGCCAATCAATTCAGCCTACACGGTTATTGAATTAATTTGTGGGTGCCATGCTTGTTTGACATCTTAGGTTGTCTGATTGCAGAGTAGTTTGTGTGTGAATTATAGAGCAAATTATGACTTTGCATTGCCAGACAAGGCAGTGAGTTTAATGGAACATTGAGTGGAGTCTTGTTCTCTACTGGTGGAGGAGCAGCTGCAATTAAAAACTATTGGATAACTGTTTGGTTGTTTCTCATGTTGAACAGAATTAAATAATGTCAACTTCACCTTTTGCACACAATATCATCGAAGGACAATAACAAATTGGGAGGATTGGGCCGAGTTATAAAATGCTGTAAATTCAATATTTAACCTTCTTTGTTATTTTGATTGAAAAATAAATACATAAATACACTCTTGGAAGCATTATTTGTAAGTCTGGGTTGCCACCACTGTCACTGTCACACAATTGATTCCACTTGATCCCAGTGCCTTGATCCATGAAAGTGTTCACAGACTCGTCTAATTCAGATTATGAAACGAGTTATTACGATACAGTCACCACCAATGCATCAAGTAATACAGCTTTGTCGGTATCACTAGCCCTCATACTACAGCGCTCCTGGTACCGCTCCAGTGTCAGGGACAGCGTGTCAATGTACACCTGTTACATGTGGCATGGGACTAGAGACTCGCAAAAATAATAACTCTTGTATATATACAACATTATATATATATAAATATATATATATATATATACACACATACAGTATATACACACACCATAATAAAACACCAACAAAGGATACACATTAATAAACAATTACCAAGGATAATTATTTGGTGTTTCAAATCTTTATATTCAAGATGTTTGCAGTGACAACTATCAGATAGCAATCAGGATCATTTCACGTTTATTTTGCATTTGTTCTGCTTAGTTGAAGCAACCACTTACAGTATTTTATCAAAGCCAAAACAAGTGCAAAGACTTTATTTCTACATCATCTTTAATGCTCAATAATACAACAATTTACCACAATGTAATCACATAGATGCCAAATCAGCCCACATCGCCCTCCCAACGCTGCACATACCCCGCCCCCCCCCCCCCCCCTGGGTTATTCAGTTCTGACCAATTATGTACGTATTCAAAGAAAAAGGGAAAATAAATAATATATATATATATTGTATTAAAAAAAGAAAAAACATAAAAAACAAGTTGCAGGAGGGAATACATAACATCCCTTTTATATAAATTTAATTGTAAGAGCGGGATGGAAAAAACTACTAAAAGCACAAAAAACTAATGCCTAAAGAGTCTTGTTTTAAAGTTTAGGGAGACCGCCGAGTTTGGTCAATAAAGACTGGAAGCTGACAACCGGTCAATATCAGACTTCACTCACACCTCCACACATAACCATATTAAATACACATCACCATACAAATGAGGACCTTGAGTTATGATCAGACCGGATAAACATAAAGGTCTTGTGTATATTCTTGTCATTTCAACCCACATGTTGTACATGCCATCCTTTTGCTATATACATTTATTCCAGTCCATTAATTTAGCAAGTACATCATCTTCAGATAATATGCTGAGCTGCTGTCCTGATGACAATGGGGAGCCCGTTCCAACGTTGTGGATCCAGGACGGCAAACAATCCTCATTTAGTTGAGTGGTAGCCGGTCCCCCTTTGTGGTGAGGGAGTCGTAAGCCGGCGTGACGCAGCAGAGTGTAGTGGATGTGTGGGGTGAATAGTTTGACCATGGATGAACGATGGGCCTGAGCCATTCCACACATGGTAGGCAAGTACCAGAGCCTTGAATCAGATTTGAGCTGTCAACACCACCTCCCCCATGAAACTGATTGGTACACTTGGCTTGAGTACCACAATCTGCAACTGCAAATTTAATTTCCTCACCGATCCCAGTCAGTTGATTGACCGCCACGCCTCCTCCTCTTTCGTGTTGAACACCGGAGCCCCAGGATGTGTGCACAGGCCCCTCCTGTTCACACTGTTCACCCTCGACTGTCACCACAAACATGAATAGAGCTCCGTTTGCAGATGACACTAGAGTCCTTGGACGGATTACAACCGGCAGTGGAACTCCATATAGAGAGAACATCAACATCCTGGTGCTCACAGAACCACCTGCTGCTCAAATCAGGAGAACCACCGGGGAGTTCATTATTGATTTTAGGGAAAAAGACGCAGACACTTGTCTCTCCATTGATGTGTTTCCATTTATGTGTCTACATCAATAGAGCTGAGGTGGAGCAAAAGAACAGTTATAGGTTCCTGGGAATCAGCATCACAGAGAACCTGACATGGTTATCAAGCGTCTTCATCCTGGTGGAGAAAGCTCACAAACAGCTGTATTTCTTAAGGAAGCTCAAGAAGGCATAATTCCTGTGCCACGTTCTTGTCAACTTTTCCATCGGAGCAATAGAGAGCATCCTGACTGGAAACACAACAAGCTGGTATGGGATGTGTACGGCCCAGGGCAGGAGGGCTCTGCAGCGGGGGATTAAAGCCTCCCAGAACACCCCTGGTAAACCACCCATCTACCAATCTGTGTACCGTGAATATGTAGACGGTTCTGCAATCCCATTTGGATTGATTGTACCGCTATCGTTGTTCTTCCCCTGATGGTTTTATTTGATCTTTGTCTCATAATGGCTGTTTTCTGCTCTCCTCAGCAGGTCAATCACAGTGTCAGATCACTCAGGCCTTAAAATGCCAAAAAACTGGGCTTTTAACAACTTCAGATCCAATTCGCTGGAAGGTTTCCTCATCTGTTTGAAAGTGTAAATCATGCTTTCACTGGGTTTGAAAAAAAAATAGGGTCTTCTAAGGTTGCCTCATACGAGCACAAATCTGATTCCATCTCTCTCAGCATTCTATTGATCAGATTAGGTGCAGGTTGTGGACATGAACATGATTCTGTGCTATCGAGAAGTGGGAATGCTTTCAGGCGGCGGGTGGCCTGGGAGAACTGTAAAGGTGAGAACATCCTTCTGCTCTGAGCAGTTTTCTTCTTCTTCTATACTCAGTTTAAGGCTTTTCTTTCCCCCCATTAGCCTCCATTACTTTTCCTGACAGAAAAAAAAAAAACACATTTAAGAACATCAACTGTGTATTTCTGAAGCTCTCTAAAGCAGAGCGAGGCAATGTGCCTTTCGGAGGTTTTCAAATCTGGGGCACCAAAACCATTTCAGCATCTTGTTTTGAAAAAAGGTTTGTGTGAGTGTGTGTGTGTGTGAGTGTGTGTGTGTGTGTGTGTGTGCAGGTTCTGTGCTTTTAGTACAACACAATCTGTGGCACCCTTCCTGTTCTAGTGAGATGCATGAACTGTCATGAACTTAATTGAGGGCAAACATGCAGCGACACTTGTTGAACAGGTCCATCATGTTTGAATTAGGAGAACCTTTCAGTCTTTATCATAATTAATGTATTTTTGTTTTTTGATGTTAAACAACAGTGGCATAGTGCATGTTTCATTTACATAAATTCACGGGCCAACAATATTGTGAATGACTTAAAAGTGTGCGCATTATTCAGTAAGGCCTGGAGCCATCGTCAACTGGCGGCCTGCGGGCCACATAGGGCCCGGCAAAGCTCCCGATCAGGCCCTCAGAATATTAATGAATTCACCACCATCGCTGCAGGTGCAGCCTGTTGGGCTTTCAAGATAATATTTCCATCTGTACTTCTCAAATGTGCAGAGCAGTAATTCTAGAGGCTGGTTGACTTTAAAGTGAATTGGAAAAAAGTGAGTTAGTCAGATTGACTACATACTCAGAACACTTCTACCCATAATCCTGTACTATTTTCTGCAGTTTTGTTAGCATGAGAAACACCTTTTACATCACGTGTTCATTTGATCCATTAATAATATTCAAAAAGTTCTTATTCGTGTAGCTTTTCGTCCATCGTACAATTAATTTCATCATGAGTACTTTCACACAAAATGTGAATATTACCTGGCAAAGAAGTGCGTTCGCACTTCTCATCGTAAATAAAGACATCAACCATTTTAAGCAGGTTAAGCAGAACCAACATATTAAAAATGTCAATCCGAACAAAAACGTCAAACTTTATTACTTCAAATGTAATTTCCTGTGCTGTTAATACAGGTTTGTGTCTCCCTTTGTGTGGCAAGTTGGAGAGAAAACAGTTTTTCAATTTAGAATGATTCTGATTCTTTAACATATTCACAGTACTAAGAAGAAAATGGGATGTCGCACACGTGTCATGGATCCGAAAGTAATTCTGCTTGTACACAAAGTAAGAACATTTCGATGGACCCATGAAACTATACGTGTTAAGACTGTATGTAGGTATTTTTTAACTGCAAGGTACTGACACCGAGGAACTAAATAGAAGCAGAGACCATCCTCATATCACCGTGACACTTTGACAATAGCTTTTTTTATGTAGCAGTAATAATAAAAAAAAAAGACCACTTGGTCATTTCAGAACATATTGAAAAGTAGAACTTGTAAAAGGGCACTCAAAAAAACACAAAGACGTCTCCAGGGAAATAAAGTAGTGTTGGCAGATTTACCAGCATCCTTGTCTTTGACAACGGGACCCTGAGTCGAAGGACCCCAATCCGCTAAACGTGAAGGAAAATACTACCCAAATGCTTTGCTGTGTGTCCGCTGGTAGACAGTAGAGTCCAGTCCACATTTCTAAAACAGCTGAGAGTGCTTTTGCTGATATTATTTGTGTTATCATGTATCAAAAGATAGCAGGGCGGTTGCAGGGGGCAGGACCACGGAGGCAGGAGGCATCGCGAAAGGAGGCAGGGCCATTGGGAAGGAGGCCAGGTCCAGGCCAGGGGCTGGATGCAGGAAGTAGGGGCAAGGAGGCAGGACCTAGGAACCAGGACCAGCTTCAGACACAGCCAGGTCCAATTGACCCTATGAGGCGAGAAGGCACAAAGACTCCGGGGAAGAAGTAGAGTTAGTATTTGTGGTGGCGGGGCGTGGTTAGGCTCAGCTGCAGAGGGGACGGAGCGAGGGTGTGGTTCAGGGAACGGTGCCGGGATGAGGTGTAATCCGCCTCAGCTGGGGTCAATCTGTGTGTGTGTCTCTTCCCGATAAAAACGGTAGCGACTGAGGAATGGGAAGGTGGGGAGCAGACAATAAAAAACTTTAAGAGCGAAATCCTGTGTGTTGCCCTCCTTTGTGCCTGCCCGAGATTCACAGGGACGACAGGGAATCGTTACAGTGAGTCTACACCTCATCCCGGCACCGTTCCCTGAACCGCACCCTTGCGCCGTCCCCTCTGCAGCTGAGCCTAACCACACCCCGCCGCCACAGTAATGTGCAATGAAGAGATGTGAATTCATCCAGAAGGAGAGAGATTAGAGGAGAGAGGAGCTCAGTGTATACTAGGATGTCCCCCAGCAGCCTATAGGCCTATAGCAGCATATCAAGGGGCTGAACCAGGGCAAACCTGATTCAGCCCTAACTACAAGCACTATTAAAGAGGAAAGTCTTAAGTCTACTCTTAAATCTGTTGCATCTTTAATATATATGCTCTTATGGACAAAGAGCACATAACATCCAGGGGTAACTGGAGGGAGAATAAGTGATGTCATGGCAGGGGCTTTCCATCAGCTGCAAAGAGCAATCAGCTGCTGTGCAGAAGGCCAGAAGCCATTATTGATATTCATTATTAGAAAGTCAATGAAATGACCACAAAGTCAAGCAAAAAGATACAAAATGACTAGCAATAGACATAAATGATTACATATAGATGCAAAACAACCCCAAAAAACTAGAAAGAATGACTCTTTTACCACCAGAGCAGTTTTTATTTATTATTTATTGAAAAATGTATCAACATTTATAACTGCATACTTCAGTTATTTAAATTAAGTATCACTGCAGACCGGATACCGTAGCAAATGTAAAACCATAATACCCTATATTAATGACTTATAACCATTTATTACTGCAGTTCCTGATTTCAAACCGTGTGAAACATTTAATCCTTTATAAATGACTTATCTTAATGTTTAAATCTCTCTTTTCGCAAAATGTGTCACGCTCCTCTAAATAACAGATTACGTCATATGAAAAAAGCCCAAATGGGTTCTTTGTTCCCGACCTTTATCCCTTTAAAGTCTTTAATTTGCTCAATTGGTTGCGGTAGATAAGGTCGGTGAAAGACAGTATAGCATTAGAACTGTCTATTAGGCAGCGATGCTATCAGCCAGAATGCCATTTATACATATATATATATATATATATATATATGTCCATCAGGACTAACAGATAAGATAATGGTGCAGTTTGGGGTTTAGTGTCTTGGGACACATTAAATTCAATTCAATTCAGTTTATTTTGTATAGCCCAATATCACAAATTACAAATTTGCCTCAGAGGGCTTTCTGTACACATACGACATCCCTGTCCCAGGACCTCACATCGGATCAGGAAAAACTCCCCAAAAATAACCTTTCACAGGGAAAAGAGGGAAGAAACCTTCAGGAGAGCAACAGAGGAGGATCCCTCTCCCCGGATGGACAGATGCAATAGATGTCATGTGTACAGAATGAACAGAGTTACAGAGTTACATAAACACATTACGTGAATATGACAATGTATGAAGGGAACTCCAATCCATGAAACAGAAGGAGGTAGAGAGGAGGGGGGGCGGGGCGATCAGCAGGGCCAACGCGAGAGACCGGCTCACCAGGCATCAGACACCTCGAGGTCCAATGGACCCTATGAGACGTGAAGTCACAAAGACTCCGGGGAGGAAGCAGAGTTAATAAGGTGCAATGGAGAGATGTAAATTCATCCATAAGGAGAGAGAGAAGAGGAGATAGGTGCTCAGTGTATCCTAAAACATCCCCCAGCAGCCTATAAGCCTATAGCAGCATATCAAGGGGCTTGACTAGGGCAAACCTGATTCAGCCCTAACTATAAGCACTATTAAAGAGGAAAGTCTTAAGTCTACTCTTGAATGAGGTGACTGTGTCTGCCTCCCGGACTGAAAGTGGAAGCTGGTTCCATAAAAGAGGAGCTTGATAACTGAAGGCTCTGGCTCCCATCCTACTTTTTAGGACTCTAGGAACCACAAGTAGCCCCGCATTTAGTGAGCGCAGCTCTCTAGTGGGGCAATATGGTACTACAAGTTCCTTAAGATATGATGGTACATCACCAATCAAGGCTTTGTAGGTGAGGAGAAGAATTTTAAATGTGATTCTTGACTTTACAGGGAGCCAGTGCAGAGCAGCTAATACAGGAGTCATGTGATCTCTTTTCTTAGTTTTTGTGAGTACACGAGCTGCAGCATTCTGGATCAACTGGAGGGACTTAAGAGACTTATTAGAGCAGCCTGATAATAAGGAGTTACAGTAATCTAGTCTGGAAGTAACAAACGTGTGAACCAGCTTTTCTGCATCTTTTTGGGACAAGATGTGCCTGATTTTTTAAAGGGCCGAGTAAAATAACTTCAGTTTTGTCTGAGTTTAACATCAGGAAGTTGCAGGTCATCCATGTTTTTATGTCTTTAAGACATTCTTGAATTTTAGCGAGCTGGTTGGTCTCCTCTGGTTTGATCGATAGATATAATTGAGTATTGTCTGCATAGCAATGAAAGTTTATGGAGTGTTTCCTGATAATGTTGCCCAAAGGAAGCATATATAACCTTGTGGAACTCCATGATTAACATGGACTAGCGGAGCCGGGGTTCGATCTGACGATCCTGTGATTGAAGGAGAACCCTGCGCTACCACTGAGCCACAGTCACCCAGCAAATCTATTCTGGGTTCTCCTGATCTTATAGCCTGTCTGGCGACTACTCAAGTCGTGGTATGAGTTGTTTTGAACCACTCCGCTGGTAGACCAGTACTGTCAGGGGATTTATTTGTTCACAGTCTATCAATTTCTTTCTCTATGTTATTGTTGTGATGTGAGAGGTCAGAAGGTCTTTCCCCATTGCTGGGAGGTCCAGTGTCTCTGGAAAATCTATAATTTGGTCTGAGTCAACTGATGGAGGTCGGCGATACAATTTTCGATAATAGTTCCTGGAATTGCTTTTAATCTGTTGATTTGCAACGGTGTCCCTTATCTTATGAACTATATCTGCCTTTTGTTTTTGCAGTCTTTTTGCCAGTAATTGATTTGATCTCAGACCCACCAGTAGGACTGTTTAAGAAATCTTGTTCTCTTTTCCATCTCTGCACTTAATACTTAATCAATACGGTCTCTGGTAGAATAGATATCCACACACTTAAAAATCTATGCATAGAACACTCTATTTTTTGGTTTCGGTCTAAAGGACGTTCATCCGAGCATCCAGGGTTCAGCAGGAATGGCTGCCTCCTCTTAACTACATCTTTAAAGTGCTGCATGTAGTACTGGGAGGTTTACACCTACACAATACAACAAAGAGTGTGGAGCATAGTGTATCCAAGCAAAAAACATTTACAATCACAGAGCACCCGATTATAGTATTATGTCATCACATCGCCAGATCTATAAGAAAAAATTTAATTTGAATTTAACAAGTATAGAACAACGGACTATAGAGGGGTATCAGGCAGGGGCAGTCATAGAACAAAGATCCCAAATTCTATAGCACTCCTTGTTGAGGCCCCTAAAGTGTCAATCCAAAAAAGGTCCCTTTAGCATATCTTTCTTTCCATATCTCCACCTCTTGGTAATTCAATAAGTCCAATGCACTGGAATGAAAGAGAGGAGAGAGGGTGTGAAGATGAATTGAAATGTGGAGCAACTAGTTAACATCATTGTGCCTGATGGACCTCCCGTGCTCATTAATCCTTTGTCTCAACATGCCCGTCGTTTTGCCGATCACATGGGCATTTTAATAGACAACATTTGCTGCGCTGCATGTGATAAATCAATGAACAGGAAAATTCTTGGCCCATCTTGCATGTCTAAAAGCAATATTGTTCCATGTGTTGTGGCACTCACTGTCTCTAAAATCTTTAATGTTCTATATGTGTTTTTCTTGTTATTAATGCTTTGGTTGATTAGAAGGGGAACACTCAACTTTTTTATGGAAGAATACAGACAACCTTCAATAAATGATAAAGGCCGGAAATTAGAATCAGAATTTAAATTAAATTAAATTAAATTAAATTTATTTTGTATATATTACAAATTTTCCTCAGAGGGCTATACAATCTGTACATGTACGACATCCCTGACCTTTGACCTCACATCGGATCAGGAAAAACTCCCAAAGAAACAGAAAAAAAAGGATCCCTCTCACCGGATGGACAGAAGCAATATATGTCATGTGTACAGAATGAACAGTGTTACAGAGTTACAACACATTCAATGAATATTACATAAATGTATGAATCAGAATGAATTGATATCTGAGAAAAGAGACGGACGGTGCAGCTCAGGTAGTCCAAAGAAAACTCAATTACTTTCAAAATGGATCAGCCAGCTGGTCAAGACCCCCACCCGGGTTCATAGGACGTGGTTCAAAGCCTGCAGTCGCCGTGGTAAACCACCGGGGCGCAACACCCGCCCACCCCACCCCCCCTTCCGCCCACACACATGCACACACACACACACACACACACACACACACACACACACACTGCACGTTCAGTTCACTGCGGTCCAACACGCGGCCCAGCAATAATGGAGTAAGAGGAAATAACCTCACCAAACAGGGATATTTATATTTTCCAGGATATAAATTGTAGTCTTTCATTCTGCCAGATTGAAATTCCTTCTTCAGACTCTGCTAAGCGTTTGGAGCAGAAGACATTAAAGGCTTTCTTCCCCATCTGTGAATAGGACCTTCTACCTAGACATGAAGAGCTCCTTTTAGGCAAACAACAACAATACCATTCTTAGTTTCAGTTTTTCTATTATAGCTGATTATTCCCCCAAAATGCTGCACAATTGGCAATAACAATATTTTATTTCCCCGGCACTTGTTTATTAAACAAGCTGCGTTTGTTTATTTTGAGGCTTTTAATGCACTCTGGAACCTTATTTCCATAATGAATATGAGTATCATTGATATAAAGTACTGGCGTGTTTTAGCAGCTGTTGGGAGGTGTGTCATAAGATTTAGTTGTCTTGTGAAAATATTTGAGCAAACACTAATGGATATAGACTTTTGTAGGTTTTCGAAAATACATCAGCATCGCACTACTTTGCTCATGTGCTGGTATTCTCCAAACTCCATCTACTAGTAGTACACACACTACGGAACGTCATACCTTTAAAACATCACAACCATCCCTTTCACTTTTGTCATGAATTCTGCATGTGAAAGCCGATGGGCTTCCTCAGACGGAGTATTTTCATCAGCATCATCAGCACATGAAGCAGAATGGATAGCAGCCCAGCCGTTAGAGACAGGAGCTCGTGGCTTTGAGGTTGCCAGTTCCAGCGTAGCCAACGTGGAAGATCTCAGCTCCGAGGGGGAAATGTGTGATACTGTTACGATGACACGTTCATTTTCAGGAAACAAAAGCTGGAACACAGTGATCTGTGCATAGTGTCTGACCATGAATCCACCCAGGTTCACAGCGCAGTGCAGCAGATGCTTAAACCCCTCCGCTCTTTTAATCTCACTTTCATGACCTGTTCTTGCCCGGTGGTTGGGTAACGCTACCGCTAATGCACTTTGTAGATGCTTTTCCCCTTGAAACAGGATCAAAACAACAGGGATGTAGTGGGAGGTAAGCCATCTGAGCTAAGCCAAAGTCTGCTTCCAGGGCGACTGCAACATTTAGGAAATTCACTTTTTTTTGTTTTAAAGCAAAAATAAATAGTCCTCAGAAGAGGAAATGATGGCAGAGTATGTTTATATCGGTGACTGAAGGTCATAGTTTAGCCACATTGTATTATATTGTATTGTATATTAAGACAACATTAAGTCTGTGTCTCTCTGTCTCTCAGTATCTCAGTGTCTTTGTGTCTCTGTGTCTCTCAGTGTCTCTGTGTCTCTGTGTCTCTCTGCCTCTCAGTATCTCAGTGTCTCTGTGTCTCTCCGCCTCTCAGTATCTCAGTGTCTTTGTGTCTCTGTGTCTCTCAGTGTCTCTGTGTCTCTGTGTCTCTCTGTCTCTCAGTATCTCAGTGTCTCTGTGTCTCTCTGTCTCTCAGTATCTCAGTGTCTCTGTGTCTCTCTGTCTCTCAGTATCTCAGTGTCTCTGTGTCTCTCTGTCTCTCAGTATCTCAGTGTCTCTGTGTCTCTCTGTCTCTCAGTATCTCTGTGTCTCTGTGTCTCTCTGCCTCTCAGTATCTCTGTGTCTCTGTGTCTCTCTGCCTCTCAGTATCTCTGTGTCTCTGTGTCTCTCAGTATCTCAGTGTCTCTGTGTCTCTCTGTCTCTCAGTATCTCTGTGTCTCTGTGTCTCTCTGCCTCTCAGTATCTCTGTGTCTCTGTGTCTCTGTGTCTCTCAGTATCTCAGTATCTCTGTGTCTCTCTGCCTCTCAGTATCTCTGTGTCTCTGTGTCTCTCTGCCTCTCAGTATCTCTGTGTCTCTGTGTCTCTCAGTATCTCAGTGTCTCTGTGTCTCTCTGTCTCTCAGTATCTCTGTGTCTCTGTGTCTCTCTGCCTCTCAGTATCTCTGTGTCTCTGTGTCTCTGTGTCTCTCAGTATCTCAGTATCTCTGTGTCTCTCTGCCTCTCAGTATCTCTGTGTCTCTGTGTCTCTCTGTCTCTCAGTATCTCAGTGTCTCTGTGTCTCTCTGCCTCTCAGTATCTCAGTATCTCTGTGTCTCTCTGTCTCTCAGTATCTCTGTGTCTCTGTGTCTCTCAGTATCTCAGTGTCTCTGTGTCTCTCTGCCTCTCAGTATCTCTGTGTCTCTGTCTCTCAGTATCTCTGTGTCTCTCTGCCTCTCAGCCACCAGTCAGATTGCGAGTAGCTCTGAAAAGAGAGCAAGCACACAGCTGAGCTGCATCAATTCCATTTGACTCCGGTATTTGAAGTCCTTCTCTGTGTCATGCAGATTCGTGCTCTGTGTGTTGTGTTTAAATGCAGCCAATGTGAACATGTGGGTGTTGGCTGGGCCATATTGCCTTCTACCAGGGACTACACTGGGGTTTGTTCTATCTGATGCAGTATATCTGTCAAAAAGAGGATATTATTTGTAATATTTTGTCAGATTTTGATAAGAAGATGGATGTCAATCGCATGTGCATGTGTGTGTTTGCTTATGTGTGGAGTATTGGGGAAGGTGTTCAAGGTGAATTCACTGTCATTGGTTAACACACTGTTGGAGAACAACATGCCGTTGTAGTCCCTTTATGCTTCATAAGAGAAAACAAATGCATGTTGTGATGGTACGGAGGATGAGTTGAGGAATCTGGATAAGAGAAGGTGCTGTGTGGTCTGGTGGTGAGAAAGCAGATACTCCTGTATCTCTCTTCAGTGAGGCAACGCGCCACACTTATCCATTTTGGTAAACACTTGAAAAACGTATGACAGCGGTATTATACAAATCCACTTGCTAACTTCAGTGAGAGGCTCTTGTGAAACGCGCCACACTGAATGAACTGAGTTGATCTTTTCAAGCACAGAACACTCACAGCCGCTTGAAACTGAAAGTTTTAACCTCACAAGCTTTTTTCTGGGCAGCAAAGTTACTTCGGAATAGTTATGTGGCATTGGCATTTGTGAAGACGTTTTGCTTTTTTCTTCTATCCCTGAAGACAACATTTCCCTTTTTTAATTTGTTGTTTTAAAAATATTTATGTCTGTGTCCACAGAAGGGAAGAAGAGTCTGGTTGTAACATTCAGCATCCTGCAGCCACCAGGAACTGCTGTCAAAGAACTGCAGCCAACAAAGGCCCACTGAGGATGACACAGAGCCCTAAAGCCCCGCCCCCACAGCTATACAGAGCACTGTCACTTGTTTATTCAAAGTTCATTAATATGGATTATATTGTGTGTTCGTACTGCACCAGCTTCGACAAGGCATGCTCCTGCGTCCCAACAATATACCCAGCAAGCGTGAAGTAGACCGAAGGAAAGGTTATATGCAAATAACACACACACACACACACACACACACACACACACTACATTAAATTACATGTCATTTAGCTGACGCTTTTATCCAAAGCGACTTACAATAAGTGCATTAAACCATGAGTCCAAACTCAGAACAACAAGAATCAAGCAAGTACAATTTCTTCAATAACGTTAACCTACAGAATACTATCTGTAAGTGCCATTTAAGTGCTACTAAAGTGCTAAACAACAAAGTTCTATCAGACATTTAAGTGCTACTACGGCTCTACCCTCCCTATTCAAGGTATAGTCGAACACACACACACTGTACATACGGACACATACGTACTCACAGAGATTCCTTGCTCTATAATTAAAGAAGATTTCCTCTGAATTTGCACTGCACTCTAATGGATTTGCACCTTCAATCTTTGGATCAATGAGCGTCTGATTTACGAAGGCAGCAGCTCGTTCTGTAATTACTGACCGGCTGCCCTCTTCATGCATTCAGTGAGCAAAGGAGAGGTCAAGGAGTGCAGTTCAGAAAGCTCAGACCAGAAATAGGAATGGTATTCAGAATGAATGACGTTCCAACACATTTACTAAGGAACATAAATGGTTGCAGTGAGAGTGGGAGTCATTGAGCACAACACAAGTCATGAACATGTGTCGTGATAAGAAGAGTGTAGACATGGCAGTGCAGCTCAATGAGCATCAAGTTTAACTGAGGAAGCTAAAACTTGAGCATCATCTATGATTTCTCAGCCCACAGCCCCTGAATGCTTCGGACAGGTTAGATGCAGATGTCAAAGTTCAATGTCGGGCTGTGAACAACAGTAGCTGCCGATACAACAGTTCATAATTTAAGTTCAAAGAAACAACGAGGTGATCATGAACACATCCACCTCATGAACACATCCACCCCCAATGCTGAATGCATTCTCACGCACACATTACTGCCATACACCGAAAGGACAGAGATACCAAACTTCATCTCATACCTTGCTTCATGTGGCACATTTATAGATTGCAGCAGCAAATCCATATTGATAGAGTGTTGTTGTTCAATGCATCCCATATGAATGAAATGCAGCAACTCCCCAAAATCAACTGCTCACTGTTTCCTTCTTCTTCAGAGTGCATTCACTCTGCCTGCTGACACAGAGCCTTCTATCAAAGGAAGGTTATTTCAATGTTCCACTTTTCCTATCCTCTCCGAGGCAGAGGCGGTTTGGAGCAGAACTGTACCTCAGAAACTGCGTGAAGCCTCATAAATCTGCCTCGATGCACAATACACATCATTTATCTCCTCCAGTCATCTGCATGACTTATATATATATATATATATATATATATATATATATATATGTGTATACGTATAAAGGCTCCAAGCCAAGTGTGACTGCACACAGAAGCTCACAACGTGTCTTAAACAAGGTGACCCCGCCCCCTCCCTTTTATGTTACTACATCTCATAACAGATCTACAGATCCTCTTCAGCACAATCTATCTCAACACATAAATATACACAGCATGCACTTTTCACCGGTTAGGTTTGTGTGCTGTTTGTCTGGGTTTCTCTCTCTAGAAACCGAACAGCAGAAAAGATGAAGTGAACCTCTGCATTATGTATCGCATCTGTAGGGACAATGTTATGGAATCAGTAAGCTATGATAGTGACGAATGTGAACATCAACCATCAATTTGTTATCATCAGTAAGATACACACAGAGTGACATCCATTACAATGAATTTGCTATGATATTATTATTATCTATACAATTCCTCCAGATCATTGTATAGGTGCTGTGGATGACTTCTAAGACATAAGACAACTGATGTATTGAATGCACAATTATTCTCGTGTTTTACGCCTTTATATTATGAATGGATGATTGTGTGCAGTCAGCTTCTATCCAGATAAAACACAACACTGTCCAAGGCCAAAATCCATGTTTTATTTGTCACCGTGGCATGAGTACAGAAGGTTCAGCGCTCCAAGACTCCAGTGCTGCTAAATGCAAATGCTACCCCACCACACGTATTTCCTCTTTTCTTGCTTTTTTTTTTAAAGAATCAGACACACAATCAAATAAAGGTTATTTTGTATTTCTTTGAGTGCTTAACAATTAGTGTGAAAGTTAACTTCCATGCGTAAATGAACTGATCTTACACCATCCATTACTCTGCGAAGGCACCCCCAACAGCGCCACAACGTTACTGCACGTTGTGTAAAAAACACATTTATTTGAACCCAAACTGCAATCTTTTCTAAACCTTGACCAAAAGGTTTGGTTTCAACCACTTGTTTAAAACAACATGGTAGAATGGAAATGATAACAGACATTTACTGGACTGATATCATTCAAAAGGGTTACTTTTAATTACACTTACATATTTGATCCATTGTTAATATAAATGTGTTCATTAATGCAGCTTTAAAGGCCCGATCATGAGTATTGACATCAGCAGCCAGTTCACATAGAGGGTGCACGTGGTGTACAAACCTCTAGCAATGTGCACTCCACACTGACAAACAGTCCACAGTGAAATACAGTGGATTTATATAAACGTCCACTCTCATCCACACCCCTCCGTCCGCTCTGTGATAATCCCCTTCAGTGCCCCTCCAGTGCCCAGTAGACTAATGATGAAATAAACCCAGAGCTTAGCCTCACACAGACCTGAACTAAGATGACCTGACTCAGATGATACGGGGCAAGCACAACTCCTGTGGCATCCATTTAAGTGTGAACGCTGTCCAGAAAGTCCAAACTCTTTCTTTTCCTTGTGTACTTTACAGTGATATATTAGCTGTGCAGTTAGAATACCATCCGCTTATTAAGTAAAGCATAAAGAGGGCTTGCTGAGGGGTTACTGCAGATAGTTTAGATCCTAGAACCAACAATTTACAATCTTTAATGAGCATCCAGTTGAAGTTGTATAGTGTTACATCAGTTCTACTGAGCCACTGAGTCCTGCCACAACGTTAGATGTGTTTACAGGAACTATGTGTCCACAAATGTAACACTTCTGATGAATGGCATTCCCTGATGTATAACTTCCAGGTGTGAATCTCATTGAGCATGGAGTTAAAGGGTCAAAACTCCATCTATTTATAGCACTGATCTTTCTAGTAAACTAATCTGAAGTGAGAGGACCCACAGCTCCCTATTGATATTTCAGAGGCTCTAAGAATATCCTGATATTGTCTGGGTGATATTGGTAATATATGTATTTATACATATGTAAAGGTGTTCTCTGAGGTGCGCGGTGAGTCCGAGGATGGGGGTTTAATTTTGAGAAACATTTTACAATTTATTTTCGTCTTAAATTTGCAAGAACAAGAACTCTGAGATTAAAATCTCCCCCACATACATAATTATTTTGGTCAATTTGAAGGTTGAATCCCACAGATGCCACCGTTATGATCATGTTTGATAACTTGGGATAGGTATGGACATCTAAAGGGGGAAACAAAAGTGTGTTTGTGAAATGGTTGATGCAGTTCCTGTGTGCCTCAAATGAAGAACTCAATTTCCCGGGAGATTATACCAGGTAAACTAGGCTAAAACAACCAATTTAACATTGTTCTATAATTACACTGTACATTCCACATCATAATCATGATGATAAATTAAAGCAACAAATTGTCACTTTAGCAAAATGTTTCCTGTCAATGTTGGATTGCCATAATATTTTATTAGATTATTATAACTAGAAACTGAGCAGCATTTCGTAAACTCATCGTAAATACTTATGTACAATGTCTAAAACCTTCATCTGGAAAGTAACCAGCAGCTATAGCTGTCAATAACAGTAAATGAGCTAAATAAGGAAATGTTCCAGTACAGTTCCTCAAACACACCCAACTTGTACTGATGGCGGCTTTATGTTTACAACAATGTATCAAAAGACAATGTGCAACAATGTGACAATGTATAAAGGGTCACAGATGAATCTGCAGCTCCCTTCAGCTCTACGGAGCTTCATGGGGAGTCTTAGATCATTGTTTAGCTGTCTTTACTCTTTTGGTTCACACATGTTCTCTCCCAACAGGCCGCTGTTTTCAGCAAAACTCTCAAATTGCAGCGTACACTTCCTGCTAACATCAGCGTACACTTCCTGCTAACATCAGTTTACACTTCCTGCTAACATCAGCGTACACTTCCTGCTAACATCAGCTTACACTTCCTGCTAACATCAGCGTACACTTCCTGCTAACATCAGCTTACACTTCCTGCTAACAGGAGTGTACACTTCCTGCTAACAGCAGCGTACACTTCCTGCTAACATCAGCTTACACTTCCTGCTAACAGGAGCGTACACTTCCTGCGAACAGCAGCGTACACTTCCTGCTAACATCAGCTTACACTTCCTGCTAACAGCAACGTACACTTCCTGCTAACATCAGCGTACACTTCCTGCGAACATCAGCGTACACTTCCTGCTAACAGCAGCGTACACTTCCTGCTAACAGCAGCGTACACTTCCTGCTAACATCAGCTTACACTTCCTGCTAACAGCAGCATACACGTCCTGCTAACATCAGCGTAGGCCTACACTTCCTGCTAACAGCAGCATACACGTCCTGCTAACAGCAGCGTAGGCCTACACTTCCTGCTAACAGCAGACAGACCGTTTGGTTACAACTTCACCATATGAACTTAAAAGGTCAACGTTGTGTTTATAATTTGTTTCTGCTTCCCTAGTGAGCAAAAGCATCAATTTTTGCAGGTTTAAGGATTTAAATAATAAGTTCTTGAGAAAATGCACGTAGTTAATGAGAATATGCTGAAGCAAAAACAAAGTAAATGTAGTTTGGTCATTATGGCAGTGCCAGTTTTTCTAAAAGTGTTGCCGGTCTTTTAACTTTTGGAAAGTTGTTTATTGATGCAGCTCTCCAACGTTTCTTTGCTGGATTTTCTTTTTAATTAACGCGCAACCAGTGCTGCGTATTTCATACCACACATTGTTCCACTTATTGATAGCCTGAACTCAAGACAACCTTATCAAATAAATGTGTGCGTGTGTGTCTGCATACCTGCCAGAACTGTTTGTTCACTTTGACAAGGATGTGAAATGAGCTCTGTATCTGCACATGTGTGTGCACAGAAAATTAAATGTGTGTGTTCGGTGTGTGTGTTTGGTATGTGTATCTACATGCAAGGCAAGAAAATGAGGTAAGTGTGCGTATCTTATTGTAAGTCGCTTTGGATAAAAGCGTCAGCTAAATGACATGTAATGTAATGTAAATGTAATGTATCAAATGTGATTTGTAAAACTGTAATAACCAGTGGAGTGAAAAAGGCTCTCAACATTGATCATTGCCAAGGATTCCCCTTGGAATCAAGAATCATGTGTGTTTGAATGTGTGTATTTAAATGTGTGTGTGTGTGTACCAGGCAGGGAGGTATGGCCACATTTAATGATTAGATAATGCATTCTGCAAGTGTGTGTGTGTGTGTGTATTATTGAAGCCAATGAAGCTGGGAGTTGGATGCAAATTTGCATTCAAAAGCTGTGCTGTTGGTCGCTGTGCCTCCCTTTCCCTTACACACACACACACACACACACACACACACACACACACACACATACAAACAAGCACACACCACTGCTCTGTAAGTCACTGTTTAAACCTTGCAGGAGAAGGTGTCAGGAATCAGCACATCTGGTTGGTTGTTGAAGTGTCGGTGTCCTTCTGTCAGCTTCACATCTGCCCTTTCTTCCCTCAGCAGTAGGTGCAGTATGTGGCAGGCTCAAGTGTCTAAATGATTTTAAAGTGAAATTTAGGGTTTTGCATTAGAAGTAACTTAACGTAGCTCTGATGCTGACAGTGAAGAGGGAAAAGAACACAATATACTTTTAGTGGCTACTGCAGAAGAAAGCAGACTGTGAATAGTATCCGGCATATGAATAGAAATGGAGAAAACAATGGTTTAAAAGGATGCAAGGTACCTTTTATGGAAAGATCCTTGAGAGACACAATGGCACAATAGAAAGTATTACTTTGTTTTCTTTTAGCAGCCGTAGAGGAGAACCATGCCATTAAGGCTTTTCCTTTGGCACAAGTAAATGGAATGTACTTGTATAAGCAAATCACTCAGAGCTCTTTAACACTACATGTCATCATTCACCCCTTCATACACTGATGGGAGGGGCTACCATGCACGGGGTCAACCGCCCATCAGCGCTATCTAACATTCACAACCATAAAAAAGGAGAAGGGCTTCAAACTATATGTTTTAAGCTACATCCACAATTCCGATATGCACATCCACGGGCAATTTAGAGTCATCAATTGACCTCAGCTGTATGTCTTTGGATCTTGGGAGGAAGCCAAAGAAACATTTATAGAATATTGAATTATAGAATATGGAATAACTTTTTTTTAAACAATTAAAAAAAAACTAGGGGGGAGCTACCATGCAAGGTGCCACCTGCCCATCAGAACTAACATTCATAGAACATTCATACAGCTACGGGAGTAAATGTGTCTTGCCCAAGGACACATCGACATGGAATATAGGAGCCGGGGATCGAACCGCCGATCCTCTGATTGAAGGACGACCCTGCTTATTGTGAAGACAAGCCAGTACATTTATGGAAGAGGACTCCAGTGACCCACTCAGTGAGCTAGTTAGCGTTAGAGGCTTAAGGCATGCAATTGGCTAACATTTTTACTAAATGTATTCATGTATTATCAGTTTGTTTGGGACTTTTAAGTCAGTGGCGTTTAGCTTGTGATCCGTAAAGTTAAGCAGTGTTGCTATGAGCAACGAGTTCACCCAAAGAGTTTCACATTGTTTTAAGATTTTGAGGTCTGAAAAAAAGAAAAAGAAATAGTTGAGAAGAGCCACAAAAATAAATGGCATTTGTCTGGCAGAAATACCTCTTTTAATCTTTTGGGACATCTCAGATTTATCTTGCAAACTCTTCAGTAAGATTGTAGACCTCTTCTTTTCGTGGCACTCTACTGGAATTACCAGTTGACGTAAAAGTCACCATTAGCGATGATTATGATGGAAAGAGGGCACTATTCTTCCAAATTAAACACAGCCTGTGACGTCTGTGCTAGCAGCAGATGAGGCCAAGTTGAATACTGATGATAAAATCATATTCAAAATGTTTATCCTCTCCAGTAAAATGTCTGAACTAAAGAAGATTTACATAAATAGCATCCTGATTTCATAACATGATGGTGTTTTCTCTATAAATACAAGGCAACAGGAGAGCTTGGCTTCCTGGTAGATTTATAGAAGTTATCTGCTCTTATTTACTCCAGGCCAGTCGGTTTTTCACTGGCAACAGTGTCTGTCAGGGTAAAAGGAAAGTCTAAAAGGAGACAATTAGTGGGCTTTGACATAATGCTTAAGGCCAGGAACAAGGTCTGTGTGAGTTTGTGTTTGTGTGCATGTTGTGTCGTGTGGACCTGCAAGAGATGATTCAAACACAACACATCAAAAGAGAGGTAGAGTCAGCTGGTAGCCAGAAATAAAAGTCGATTTATTTAAAAGGTGACAGGAAAGGCGCAGGTGTAAGTATAGCTGAGGTTCTATTGGGTCAGAGTGCCTCAGGGCTCCAACAAAGGTGTGCTCTGCTGAGGGAACGAGGTGACGAGATGGAGAAGACACAAGGGACGAGGTCAGGTAGACAGTTCTGGACCAAAACAAAAAAACACAGGAGACCGCTTTGTGTCCCGGGTGAAATGACTTTCTGTTACGTACTTGTGGCGTGTTAGTCAAGTTCTTTTCCTCCACCTACGCAGTGTTCTTGCCTATACCTAACTTCCTGCGAGCACAGAACATTGGCACGTCGTCCCCGACGCGTCCAAAACAGACGCTCGATGAGTGATCACTGAAAATAAGTCAGTCTGATTGTTTTTGCATTATTTCCTGCAAATACAAAACGTACATCCCTTTTTAGAATTACTGCAAAACACATAGACAGCTGATTTGAAAACGAAACATCTGGGTTTTGTTCCAGAGGCAAGGTTTTGTCAGGTTACTCAAGTTCAGAATAACACATAGAAGGTGAAATTTGTGTCTGGGAATGTCTGTTTCTCGGTAATATATACGCGCCTTGGATCACAACATACCCATATGTTATCTACTAGTCTCATCAGAAAGTGGACTGGCCTTGCAGGGCTCAGTCCTGTGAGAAGAGAGGAGGAGATGGAATTATCCCCCTCCTTGATAGTTCAGCACCAATCAGAAGTGAGGATGATGCATACGAACCTGTGTATGTAAGGGCCGGGCTTCCGGTTCTAAGGGAGAGTTGTTGTGACTCCCCTGGCATTGCAATCTCAACGTGTGCACTTTGCTTGTGAATAAATCTACCAGAACGAGAGAAGTTCTTCTTCCAAAGACTCGACCAGGCAGACAATTTTGAACCACGCTCACAGTACATTGAGCACATCAATTAGCGTTAAATACCTCCACTGTGACCGTGTGTGTTTAATGTCCACCTGTATGCCTGCATTAGTGTGTGTGTGTGCAAACCAGAATTGACTCCAGTACCCTTGCCTTGAACAAGATAGTCAGTTTCCTATCCTCTCTCTCTCTCTCTCTCAGAGACGTAGCGGCAGTAATATAGTAGATGCTCGTAGCTGTCTACTGGCTGTAGATCTCTGGAGGTGTCAGGGTCACAAGCAAGGGCAGGGTTGAGGAACACACTCACTTCTCAGAACAGTACTTGTAGACTAAATTCAGCTGTCCTTGTTTTTTTAACATGGGTAATAGAATTTGTTGAAATATATATCCTCTTCACACATCCTCCCCCCCTCCGTTTGTGTCTTTCTCTCAGTAATGACTTTGGCCTCAACACTTAAAGTAAGTAAGTAGTGGAACATGTAATTATTTTAATTGTTTATTCTCCCTTTCTAAGCTAATGGGTTGGTACTATAAGCTGTTGCCTGAATAACCCTTTCTCTTGCAAATAACCGGAACTATTATTCCACGTCTCCCTTATGTACAACTATGCCCATTATACACAGTGAACCAATGGTAGGGAATATTCCCAATACTGGACTGTGTAACCTAACTCCCCTCTGGACATTTAACTGTACAAATTCAAATGAACCCAGATGGTGAGAGCTTAACTTGTTCTTTGTGTTTGTAAAGATATTTTGTAGCGTAATGAGCTTCATTGAAAAGCCAACAGAGGAGGGACATGCTTTTTGTTTCCATATTTCATGCAGAAAGCCCATACGTGTTGTATCTGTGTTTCATGCCGTTTTCTTGTCAGTCCATCAGTGTTGGGGATTAACACTGGGAATGTATGCGTTAGTATTTAGCTGGAATTAATGCAAGTCTACTCGGAGTCAGAATCATTTATTGGCCAAGTACATAAATAAGGAATTTGATTTGGTGAAAGGTGCATCACAAAAAAATAATAAATAAATTAAAAATTAAAACAATGAACACTATACAATAATAGATACATATGATAAACAACAAACAGATAACAGTACTTTAGAACAAGTATACAGTATATGTGTAATTAACAAATAAGTGTATTTTAATTTTAATTTTAAGAAAAGATGTGCAAGGGTGTTTGTTGATGTGAGATGGGGGTCCTGGTTTTTGTTGATGAACCCGACTGCAGCTGAAAAGAAGCTGTTCTTCTGGCGTGAGGTCTTAGTCTTGATGGACCGCATCCTCCTGCCAGGGGGACTCCAACAGTTTGTGTCCAGCTTTCTTCCCGCTTCAGGGCCCTGAGCTCCAGGTTGTTTTGTCTGCACCAGGTCACCAGATGGTCAGTCCCCCACCTGTAGGCAGACCCATCCCCACCAGAGATGAGTCCAATGAGGGTGGTTTCATCCACAAAATTCAGGAGCTTGACGGAAGGTGCAGCTGTGCAGAAGAGTAGAGGGGAGAGAACGCAGCCTTGGGGGGAACCGGTGCTGATGGTCCGAGAGGCTGAGACATGCTTCTTCCTGTCAGACAGGAAGTCTCTGATCCACTTGCAGGTGGAGTCGGGCACGTGCAGCTGGGAGAGCTCGTCCTGCAGCAGAGAAGGGATGATGGGATTGAAGGCAGAGCTGAAGTCCACAAACAGGATCCTGGTGTCGGTTCCTGAGGAGTCCAGATGCTGGAGGATGAAGTGGAGGGCCATGTTGACTGCGTCGTCTACAGACCTGTTGGAACTCTGAAATCTTATGTGTTGGAGTTTCTGGTAATGAACTTTTGAGTTTCTGTATGGGTCAAAATCATTGTCATTATTCATACCAAACCAAGTACATTAATATTGAATATTGAGTGGACACAGACTTCGAAGCAAAGAAAATATAATATAAAGTATTGAGCTGGCATTGTTTTCAACTGGTAATATTAGGGCATATTAATTAACTAAGGTAAAAGCACAAGAATGATCAAGCTTTTTGTGACTATAAGACGTTTTCACCCCAGCAATGTAATGACACCGGACACTCGATTATTTCCAGAAGATAAAGCCTTTTGCACCTCCACAACTCTGTCCTCTCCCCCCAACCCTTGCGTGTCTCTCTTCCTTTTCTTCTTTTTCTACTCTTGGGCTGGCGAGACAAGGTTTGCAACATTAATGAAAGCTCGAAAAACATCGACCGGAGGCTTTTGAAGCGGCAGAGAGAGCCTCTTCAGCCTCCCCTCTCTCTTCTTCCTCCTCCTCCCTGCTGCTGCTGGTGAGCTGATAAATGTTGCATGGGGCTTGCTGGACAGATCCTTCTAATCCTCTGGTCAATACAACAACTCTCCATTTGGTTGGTTTGAAAGTGTTCCATCCCTGTCACCTCTTTCCTTACCCTGAAAAACACAGCAAAGCTAAGCAGTGTTGGCCCACAGACCACTGACATGACTCTTAATCATGTGACAGTGGCGTTTTGAGGCTGATGTCTCCGCGCATGGAACACTCTTCTGTGTACGAGTTCATTTTCCTCATTTATCGCCATAAACTGGACCATGTTGCGGTTAAGATGCTCTCAGAGGTACCAATGGCTGTGCAATGGTTTAACTAACTTCAACCCAAGGCGATTTCAATACCACTAAGCCTTATTGCTGGACCATGTACATAATGGCCATACATATGAGAAATGTCTACTGCTGTCAATAACCAAGAAAAGGATGTGGGCCCTACTGGAAAACCCGGATGAGCATGAACTCATTTTTACTGTCACTGCAGCCGTGCTGTAGCCCGCCCATGGCTGGATCTACTGGGTGAGGTCCTCTGATCATCAGCTAGCTAGTAGCTCAACAATGGTTTCAATTAATTAAATTCAACATACATGAACAAGCCAAACTTAATTAAAATACATCAGGAATGAAGCTTATTATTCATTGTCCATCACAGTCGCAACAACAGGTTTCAGGCTGGTTTCATCCAGCATTCGTAGCTAAACCTGTGCAAGGAGACTCGTAAGGGCACTTCCGTGTTTATTCTAACCCAAACCACAATCTATTCCTAAACAATGTATTATCACACGACAGTTCCTATGTCATCATACTAATTTCTTGTGCGTTTTCCTACGAAAGTCAAGCAACGCGTGTCAATTTCCGCTCGTTACACGCATGCGGTCTTTTCAAAATATACCTAGCTGAGTTTATGCAACAAAACTTAAGTTAAGATTAGGAATAGATAGTTAGTTAGGTTTCGCCAACAAAACTACTTAGTTGGGTTTCAGAAAAGATTGTGGTTTTGGGTTAAAATCACCATGGAAGTGCCGTTAATGGAATATGCACGGTACGTGACAAAAAACATCAACGTTTAGTAAGATATCAAATGAACCTTAGTATGAGGATACATTTATCGACAGCACACCGATCTCTATGCCCCTAACTATATGTTGAAAAAACTTGCAGTATTTCCTAATCCCTCAATGTGAAAAGTGAGAATATGTGCTATTACGGATAATTAAACAAAGATCAACACACACCTTTACCCTCATTCATCAGGACGTTTCAATTGTATTCCTGGAGGACTAATTATATCAGTTTGCGTTTCAATTGGCTGAAACAAAATGAGCACAAAGAGTGACGATATAAAAACACATTCATTGAACTAGAACAGCTTATTAATGGCAAAAATGGCAAAAAAAAAAAAAAAATGAATACCTTCCTAAGAGGATGATTGGCACAAGCTAAAGTGAAATACAAGCAGTGGGATCCCTCAACGCCAATAACTCACAATGCGTGTACTGAACCGTATATGAATGAATAGGTTTAGTGATTCTGTAACCTCCACCTGTGTTAGTAGGGGCAGTGTTGGAGGAGACAAGATCTGGGTGGAGAAAGAGGAATGTGTTCACCTAAAATAGATATACAATACATCACTAAAATACTGGTGAGAAGGTGTATATCACTTTGCTATCATTTCATTTACTTTTTTATACATAAATAAACAAACAGAACCCATATTTACAATTCAATAAGTTTAAGGTAATGCAGTTAACGTGTAAAGGCACACGTTTATACAAACAATATCTTCTCTTCAGTGTTGATACAGAGTTTAAATAGTTGTCAAGAAAAGATTGAGGGTACTAACAGTGATGAAACAAGAGTTAATGGTGTGTATTGAGAACCTTGCATATGAACACAGAATTTAAGTGTTAAACCGACTCTCACAATAAAGAAAGATGAAAATGTGTCACCTGGAGTGTCGGACGAATACATTTGATGTCCTGATTCCACAAGGTTTCCTGTGCCCCCTTTAATTTGTTTATTTAGTCGTCATTGTTCATGCAAGTCTCATCTAATTACAAATTGATGTGTTGTGTGTAGCTGTTGGTGGTAGAAAAGAAGCTAGGATGTGTGGAATAACCACTCTTTTAGTGGAATGATAAAATAACTTTTTTTGTCAGGGATTACTTGTGATTGCAATCTATATCTTGCTCTGCCAGACCTCTCTCCACCACATTCTCAGATTGATTTAAACATAATGTCGGTATAGCATTGTTAAATAAATAATATGGTCAAGGTGGGTCATAGCTGCACTGAGGTCTTGTTAAATATAGTGCAAGATTGCTCAGCACTTCTGCACCTTTCAAGGTTTTATATGTGATTTGTTACTTTCCTACATTTGCATATAGCATGTTAGCTATGTCAGCAAAAAGACTGGCTCAGAGAAGACAGATGGAGAGTTTGATCACTAATGTTTAGTGTAGCAACATTTCTGATGATAATGTCCTTGCACTGTATGTCCATGCTCCATTATTATGCATGTTGATGCTCATGCAGACATTGAGCATGGGGGTCATGTGCACATTTATAAAGACTACAAAAGCATTTGTGCCTGTTGACAGTGATCATCACCACTGCCACTCCAAAGGATATGAAGAAGATCACATCCAATGCAAACATTCACAAAAAGGCTTGCTTAATTTTTTGGGACAGAGATTTGGAAATGCATTCAACATCCTTCTTAAACGGTACCTTCATTATTGTTGAACCTATTTTCTCTTATGTGATCATTTCTGAAATTGGTTCTGAAATTGAGAGAGAACGCTGCAGACGGAAGCCAATGAACAGGCTCATTGTAATCATACAGGGGCAACTTGGCACCATTAATGTGATAAATGTAGTAAACGGGCTGTTTGTGTCACTGATAAAATCAGATTATTATTATAAGTGGCTGACAACATTAAGGAAAGAGTGTTGTTCACAGAGAAGTCTCATTATAAATATTGCAAGGTGATCTCTCACCAGGAGACAACAGTGGAAACACAAGTGCACTCAAAAAAGGTAAATTGGCTACATTTCTATTGAGTAACATGTACAATTGTATTAGTTTCCATTATGAATGAGATTCAGTCATGTAGGATTTGGAGGAAATTCAGCAACTTCACATTTAATAGATCCATTCATGTTGAGATAAACTGAGACAATCTTGTGTCGAGGCATAAACAGGAAAATCAAGGCGAAAGGCAGTCAGCGCGAGAAGTTAGTGTAGAAGATAGACAGCTGGCTTGCGTATGGAAAAGGTAAGCAGGATCCATTGTCATCCATTCATGCAAAACATTTAAGTCTGACTGTTCAGGTTATTTGTTATTTTGTGTTATTTCAGACCGACGTCCACATGTGCATGGCTAATTAAGCCGCAATAGTTAATAGTTAAGTTACCTCCTTTTTTGCAACCTTTCACATAACTTGCCAATTTGAACAATAAACAGTTGTTAATATTGAGGTAACGTGTTAGCGACATATTCTAAGGTGTTAATGGTGTGCTAATGTGTCAACAATGAGCTAACGTGTCCACAACAAGCTAATTCAATTCAATTCAATTCAGTTTATTTTGTATAGCCCAATATCACAAATTACAAATTTCCCTCAGAGGGCTTTACAATCTGTACACATACGACATCCCTGACCTTTGACCTCACATCGGATCAGGAAAAACTCCCAAAAAATAACCTTTGACAGGGAAAAAAGGGAAGAAACCTTCAGGAGAGCAACAGAGGAGGATCCCTCTTCTCTGATGGACAGAAGCAATAGATTTACATGTGTACAGAATGATCAGCATTTACAAAGTTACATAAACACATTACATGAATATGACAATGTATGAATGGAACTCCAATCCATGAAACAGAAGGAGGTAGAGAGGAGGGAGAGGGGGTGGGGGGGGGGGGGCATCAGCAGGGCCAACGCGGGATGCCGGCTCACCAGGCATCAGACACCTCCAGGTCCAATGGACCCTATGAGACGTGAAGTCACAACGACTCCGGGGAGGAAGCAGAGTTAATAAGGTGCAATGGAGAGATGTAAATTCATCCATAAGGAGAGAGAGAAGAGGAGATAGGGGCTCAGTGTATCCTAAAACATCCCCCAGCAGCCTATAAGCCTATAGCAGCATATCAAGGGGCTCGACCAGGGCAAACCTGATTCAGCCCTAACTATAAGCACTATCAAACAGGAAAGTCTTAAGTCTACTCTTGAATGAGGTGACTGTGTCTGCCTCCTGGACTGAAAGTGGAAGCTGGTTCCATAAAAGAGGAGCTTGATAACTGAAGGCTCTGGCTCCCATCCTACTTTTTAGGACTCTAATGTTAACGGATGGGCAAACGTTAATGATGTTCTAACATTTACTGGCTAAACTGCTGCATTTAAATGAAAATGTATTACAAAGCACACATTTGTTTACTTAGTCTAAATTACCCCCAAGGAAAACAAACTTATGCTATTAAATGTATGACCGCACCTGTGTCTGCCGTCCGGATGGGTTTTATACGATGACTCACAGAGTGGAGCGCCGTTGAGGTATTCAATTCAATTCAGTTTATTTTGTATAGCCCAATATCACAAATTACAAATTTGTCTCAGGTATCTTTGTAAATACCCAAGATGGCTGCGCCCCTTAAAAATGTAAATGAACTGAGCATTTGTGAATTAGTGTGGCCATGCCAGGCAATGATTAGCAACATCCAAAAAGCTTAAGAGAATAATAAGCAATTATAGCAAAGGTTTGTCGTTGAAGTCATAGGTGCCAGCAGCTAGTTGATCCCAAAGGGTTCCATACTAATCCACAATTAAGGATATTTCATGTTTAATCATTTTTTTTAATAAGCTGGTTGGTTGAGATGGTGTTCAATGTCTTTCTGTTTTGCATACTCTGATCTGCATACTTAGACTGAAAGCATTGGCGTCATGCGAGAATGCGTCCTCAAAGGTCTTTGTGTCTACTTGAACGAAGATCCAGAGAAGCTGGTGAGGGAATATGTTAATTTACCTTTATCTTCATTAGGGGATGATCGCAGTTGGAATGGATGTTTCCTCTGGGTTCCCATTAGATTTTGGAAAAGACAAGGCTTTGAAACTTTTTTTGAGATTTACCAACTGCATTTTTATCTGTAAACCGGCATTTAATGAACATGCCATGTTCTTTCAATTAATGTAATATAGGCTGAAGAAAGATACAACCTTCAACAACACATAGTAGTAATGATAGAATAACACTAAGGACTGAACTCATGGTGCTGGTAGGGAAAACTATTTAATATCAGTTTGTCATAATTTCTTTTGATTATGTGAATTAGGTGTGTGATAGCTGGTTATACTGTAGACATAACATGTGCAATGAAAATAGGATGTAATGCACATCAGTGAAAAATGATTACCCTTTTGTCACGAGATATCCATAATGAAGGCAGTCAAACGGCCATGGAGGGGAGTTTTTGGAGTCCTTGTCATTGGAAAAGAAGGTGCAGAGCCCGGTGATGACCCCGCAGATGTTTGAATAATTCTGGAGGGGATGGAAGTGCTAGATGAGTTGGGAAATGTATCTTTTTGTGGTGGCAATGCTGCTTGCTCTTGTGTATGTAAGACCATTATGGAACTAGATGGAAACAAACTAGGACAAGCTCTCAAAACAAAGCTTTTCCGTTAGTTTGAATCTGCCCACTGATAGCTAAAGCAGATTGGAAATGTCTGTGTTTCTGTGAGTTTACCAGCACAGGAAACAACAGGTGCAGGAACTTAGTAATTGCACATGTTTAACGGGAATGTGTGTGTACAAAGACAGCATCTTTGGAGTTCAGGTCGAGACTGCTTGTTTCTTTTAAGTACCACTCTGTCGTTACTTTCAAAAATAGGTGAAGCCTGTCCTGTGTTATTTGGTTTTTAACATTTTCATTCTAATGCTGCTAATGGAAAACATGACTTACTCATTGCCTAGTTTGAGAAATATAATTGCTATAAATATTGCTCCATCTTCCATTTGCCTTGTCATGTTTCCAGCTGTAACAGGTTCGAGTCTCGGGCAGGCACCAAAGAGGGCAACACACACAATTGTGAGGGCAGTAACAGTTTTTTTTTTTTGTCACGCTTCTGGTAGCGACCGATCCGGGTCTCCGCTACCCGCTCTCCCTCCTCTCCAGCTACTCCTGTTCTTATATGGAACATAAAACACAATTGATCCCAGCTGAGGCTCATTTACACATCATGACACTGTTCCCTGAACCACACCCCCGCTCCACCCACTCTGCAGCTGAGCCTAGCCACACCCCGCTGCCACACCAGCCAACCAGGCTGTATACATTGTTGAAACTTAAGTTGCAGTTACTGTTCACAGTAAAGATTTAAAAAAAATGTGTACACTCAAGTTATTCTTTGAATTAACTTATGTAAAGCATGGATCCGCTTCATTTATTACTGTAATTTTTCAAATTAGTTTGACCAACCCTATTAAGTTAAGTTGGACCCAACCCTAGTAAATAAGTTGAACCAACCCTCATAAATTGTTCTCCTGAACAATAGTTGGTCCAACTAATGAGTTGGACCAACTTGCTTAAAAACTTGTTCAGTTTTTGTGAGCGTGCCAGCTTGGCAGAGTTTGCTGTGTTGGAATACAGAAAGTGTAGCTTAGTTTTGACAGATTGTCAATGTCATGGCTGAATAATAATAATACGATTTGACAATGTGGACGTGTTCTTTGAATTTGATGGCTGGCCAGATTCACCTGAGCCACAGAGGATGGAGAGAACAGGGGAAAGGGGGGGGGGGGGCAGCTGCTGAAAAGCTGGTGGTGTTCCTGTGGGTTCTGATGACCACAGTGGAAAATGCTGACAAGTTGAACCTGTTGTTGCCCGATGTTGAGATTTCATAACAACTCTTCTCCTTCAACGGGATTTGGAAACAATAAAAAAAACAGACCTGATCAAGTGAAAGAAGTTAGTTCAACGTGGGAAAAAAAGGGTCCAGGTTGAAAAATACCAAAGTGATGTGGATTACACACGACATACAATGTTAATAAAACGGCGTGTTTACAACTAAACCTTTACAGGTGGGGGCGGGACAAGCCAACTGGTGGAAGAGTGCTGTCTCTTCCTCAGTCACTGAATAATATTATATCAATAATTGACACAATTTATAATTTCAAGTGTGTTTTAAGCCAAACAATTTGCTAATATCTCTGTTGGTAACATAGTTGATGCAGTTGTGTGACTTACAATTAGCATAACATACTGTGATACTGTACAAAATACCCCACATTAGTACCTAATTTCTGTCTTTTAATGGGTCGGCTACTTGCCAGACCGGCTACAATGGGAGAATGAGATACAAAGAGAAATGGCAGCAATCTAACTTGCTGCCTGAGATCAAGAAAGCATATTCCTGACAGGGCAGGGGTGTGTGAATCCAAAGAATAATAGTGGAGTGAAAGTAATATAATATACTTGTCTTTATCATATTAAGGGGACAGCACTCTTCTCCTTACATGGCGTCACTTTGGAGACCTCGAGGTCTGCATTTTGGCCGTCGCTATCTTGTTTTTTTGCAACCAAAAGTGACAATTAAACGTTGAATAAAACATTTTTAGGTGACCAAAATGCTATAATTAACTCTTGAAAATAAAACATTCTGTGAAAGGGTGAAAGTGGTAAGACGAAAACACGGACAAGTGTCAATCACCTTGTAGACCCGCCCTGAAGCATACCCTGCGTTATGGTCTATGTGACTCTAAATGAATGAACATCATGCTGTATTGAAGAAGACTCATGTTTACAATGATTACTGAGGGAATAAATCATCTTTTTCTCGTAGACAACAACCAGACATCTTTTTGACATAAGTGACATATAATGAAGCATTTGGCCAGTTGGTGAGGTTACAGCAAAGTTATGCGGTTTCCTTCAGTACATTTCAAGCCAATCTGGTGACTAATTATGATATACTGTATGTTGATCAAAAGACAAATGGATGGACAGAGGTGACCTCCTTGGCAGTGTGAGGGTTTCTCAACTCATCCCATTGCCACTTCAAATGCAGCACAAACTGCACATAGAGAAGATGGACTGTGAAGGCGAGGTGGAGAATATGACTCACTCTCTTTTTGTCTCTCGAAGTCTTTTGTGTGTCTTTTAAACTCAGTATGTCCCCTTCTCTCTCGGCTTGCTTTATAAGTCAGAATTACCACGTCCAGGGCGTGAGAGCCATAAAGAGGCGGGTGAATGTAAATGCAACCAGGATAATGGGAGTGTGATGGGCAGTGCTGAACATTTTACTGCCTGTTAGTACCTGTTACATGTTGCTTTTATTCATTTATCCTCCTACTTTATAGGGAGGGACACTTAAATGGGGATACTGCTTGATTTAAAATGGCCTAGCATAATGGTGTTTCTAATGTCCACACTGGAGAGTGGGAACAACTCTCTCTCAAAGGAGTAAGGAATCAGATTGAAATATGCTTTTCCGCAAAATGGAAAATGTGAAGCATCTTCTTGCTGTAGGAGAGGGCTGTTTTTGTCAGTCCACATAATGGCTGTTTGAGCTTTTACTTTATATATTAAAAAAAGCTGTATTACATTGCAATGGTTAGTGGCTAAAGGTCGGCCCTCAGGAGGTAAATACATTATCAAAAGAATTGTGCTCCTTTCAGCTTTGAATTCGACTTGCCCACGTTATACACCTACAGACACCGGTCCAACATCAAAGGGTCATGTGAACAGTCTTTGGTGCCTTTTGTGATGAATTGGTTCACGGTTATGCAGTATGGAAAGAAATATGCTTCTGTGGAGATGGCCTTCAAAATATTTCATCAGATGCATCTCCTGTACTGATCTGTATCATGTGTGAATCTAAGCAACAGAAAAGCTGCAAACTTCCTTGTGATTGACGATCCGATTTATCTGGTGGACTGCTGGGTTCAGTCCGACCAACACGGATCTCTCTCTGCATGCAACCATTTTTCACTTCCTCTTAACCATTAGTGAGCAAACTGAGAGCTAGGGGGATTCTTTGGTGTCTCATTTTTTAAAGTGATATTTAAAGATTTAAAAAGGTGCTAAATTCCAAATTCAAAGTAATAATGATTGAGTGATGGCTTTGACGGAGCTCTCTACCTACGTTGGTAGCTTATTTTTAAAAAGACAAATAATATAAGCTGAGACTGACATGTTAAAGTTGGAAGCATAAGGTCAAGTTTTGACAAGTTGTGGGTAGGAATCATAATCATTTACATTGCACATACAATAAATTTGACTTAGCAATAAATATTGACAGAGAATAAAAAAATACAAATATAATAAAAACAATAAACACAGTGCAATAATAGATTATGTTGGTATAACCAAAACAAAGAGCTGTGGGAGGCTAAAACGCTGCAAAGGACTGTGGTAATTATTTGTGGGAGGCTGGATTACAGATGCAAAGAAAGTTTGTTGATTTAAGTTTAATTGTAATGCTAATAATTTGTGTAATACTTTTAGCATCATGCATGTCCTTAAGCGTCCTAAAGCAAAACAGCAGTGCAGCAGTACACAAAGTTCAGTCACATTATAAACAAAGCAAATTCAATTGTGATGATATACATTTTCTTTGTTCCAAATACAGAAAAGCCATTTCCCCCTGTACTTGTTGTCCGTCTATCCTATATAAATATTAGTACGCTGCACTAGACTAAACTCTTTGGCCACTGGCTTGGACCTGGACCACCAGTCCTCTGATTGAAGGACGACCCTGCTCACCACTGAGCCACAGTCACCCCAATCTTATGGCTTATGGTGACACCTGCTGTAGCAGCTCTGTTGGTCTACTTGACCTCATGGATATTATTGCTCCGTTGCTCTACTTGACCTCATGGATATTATTGCTCTGTTGGTCTACTTGACCTCATGGATATTATTGCTCCGTTGCTCTACTTGACCTCATGGATATTATTGCTCTGTTGGTCTACTTGACCTCATGGATATTATTGCTCTGTTGGTCTACTTGACCTCATGGATATTATTGCTCTGTTGGTCTACTTGTGTTATTGGATATTATTGCTCTGTTGGTCTACTTGTCCTCATGGATATTATTGCTCTGTTGGTCTACTTGTCCTCATGGATATTATTGCTCTGTTGGTCTACTTGTCTTATTGGATATTATTGCTCTGTTGGTCTACTTGTCCTCATGGATATTATTTCTCTGTTGGTCTACTTGTTCTCATGTGTGTGTGGATTTATGAGACTCCCCTGTGGCTAGATCCGCAAATGTGTTTTTTTCCACATAGACCTAGCTGTAGCCAATCAGATGTCGCCCTCATTTTCAGCCAATCACATGAGCGCATCTCCCCCTCCCCTCCACACGGGGCTGCCAGCGTTACAGCAATTTGCAGAGAGATACACAATTAATGTACACCCCCACCCCTAATCTTGTAAATCTTGTAGAAATTCTTGGCGCGGCACGAATGACGCGAATAGAGCGAAGCGAAAAGTTCGCCCGCAGTCATTCAGACGTCGTCGGTGAAAGTCACCGAGCTGTGATGTTATGTATAAATATATATATATATGATATTAATGTTATGAACCCAAACACGAGGGCGTTAGATGTTCCGACGTTTATGGGATGTCCACAACAAGTATAAAGCAGAAATAGTGGATGACGGAAGTTATAACTGTTTCCACGGAGTAAAGCCACAGAGATAAGCCACGCCCCCTCTAAGGCGCAGATAAAGCGAATGACGCTCATGTGATTGGTTGAAAATGAGGGCGACATCTGATTGGCTACAGATAGGTCTGTTTAAAAAAAATGCATTTGCGAATCTAGCCACGGCAGGGGAGTCTCATAAATCCACAAACAAATGCAGTGCGATTGACAAATAAATAAACACAGACACGTCGTTCTGCGTGCATTTGTGAGTCTAATTTATTTAAATCATTCCGTGTGCATTTGTAAATCGAACGTATTTGTAAATTCTTCTGTGCGCATTTGTAAATCTTTGTGTTTGCATTTGTAAGTCTCTGTGTGCATTTGCAATTATTGAGACTGATCTGACTCCATATACTTGTCTTATTGGATATAATTGCTCTGCTGGTCTACTTGTTCTCATAGATATTATGAAACAGTGAAGTCAGGCACTGTGGGTCAATGACAATTGGCAATAATTCAGTGAGATATATCATAATTGTGAGTCCGCTTGGGACCACAATACTCTGGAGGATTTAAAAACTGACTTGTATTCAGTAGTTTTGACGAAATTATTGCATCTCAGTTGTACATCTGCACAAACTGGATTCGGCAACAACTTCATAGTTGAGATAATATTACTGATGACATTTTGTCAACCATTGAAACGCTAAACTCACCCGACAGTAAAAATCTTAAGTGGTCTGCTGTTTGACATTACAATACATACTGTATGTTTGATATTGATTCATAATCATAATAATGTTGATAATAATAACAACAATAATAATACATGTTGTATTCATACAGCACCTTTTACAGTTACAAAGTGCTTAACAATAACTATATGATAAAAGTGATTAAGATCCAGACTTTAAGATTTAAACAAGATACAATCATGTAAATAGTAACTACGCATTATCATCAGTTAAGAAAAAGCAACCAGATGAAAACGAGTCTTAAAAAGAGATTTAAAGGAAGATACTGAGTGGGTATTCTTTGAGCCATCAGGGCCCTGCTAGAATATACCAGGCAGTCCCTGAGGCTTTAAAAAAAGCAGTAAAATCTTAAAATCAATTCTACAACTCACAGGTAATCAGTGAAGGGCAGCAAGGATGAGAGTTGTGGTCGCTTCTCCTCGTGCATATTGAAAGCCTGTGCGTTCCAATAATTGAGTGTGGAGGAAATAAATCATATATTTAGGGATGGGTTGTCACACAACACTACTATCCATCTGTATCTTTCCATTTCAGGATTTATTATTTTGGGGCTCACAGCAAAAGTTATCAGAAATTTTAAAGACTGCCACATTTCCTGCCAGTAATATTTTCTTCCGCAAAACGTTATTTGTTGATGTGTAAAATCATAATGCGCATAAGTCGACATAGGGAAGAATCCAGGCTGGTTGGATGGGTCAAAAAAAAAGAGGACTTTTGTTTTACGTCTGTAACTTCAACACACTTATCTGACGTCAAACCATGATGTTTTAGTGAACAAGCCGATATCAGACCTGGTGTCTGCAGGGACTAAATATTAAAAAGACTCACTTTGGGGTAAGGAGCATAGACATGTGATTGTGGAAAACCACATTTTCATTAAGTGAATTTTCATTAAGCTAATTAAACAGGATTTGATGTAATTATGTTATTTCCCAAAATAGAAGAGCGCTCATTTGGCCTAAAGGCTGTAAGAGCTGAGAGTAATCACCCTAAAGTGTTGTACTTTTCCAGAGTTCCAGACGTCGAGGATATCCCACACCGTTCTAGTTTAACCTTTTGAAAACCATGGCCCCCAATTGGGGGCTGATCTACACATTATAGTTAGACTGTGTAAAACATTACAATAAACATGAGCAAATATATTGATGTTATACATCAAATTAAACAAGAGAACTTGGGCTACAAGAATGAGTAAGCTGTTTCCACACAACTCAAACACCAACTAAAAGAATTATTAAAATATCATAATCATAATTTTGTCAGGAGTCAGCCCTCTCAGCACGTTTTCGGAACTAGCAACCCGTAGCTCGGTGCTATCAGAAAAAGCCAGACAGCAAAGAGCAAGAGGACTCCACTCAGATTCTAAACATCCTTCTGCACCAAAGCATCTCCGAGATACGAGCCAAAGAACACAGCAACATGAATCGCTTTAGCGCTTTACAGTCACAAATGTTGCTTATCTTTCGCTTTTTTTTGTGAAAAAATTAATTTTTCTTCTTCTAATCAACAAAGACTGCTGTATTTGGATGTATTGAACACCATAAGTAATATACAAGTGAAATATATAGTTTTGTACATGAGAAAATTCAAATTGCACAGATGGCGCCCAAATGCCCATTTTGCCTAATTAATCTGTACTAAAACCTCTCTAATGTTGTTCTGCTTAAACTTTTTCAAAGTCAAACTTTGCAGACAGACTGGTCACATAGTGTGCTATGATCTGAGTGAGTTTAAACTTTTTAAGCTTTTCTTTCTAGGCAAACCTGAACATTCTACTTTTGCTGTCTTTCATCTTTATTTACTCTTAACCAGTAACAAATATACTAATATTTACACATCTGAAGAAAAGCACACATGGGTTGCCTTTATTATAACACCAACACTATTCAAATAGCCTTTGTGGTTGCTGAGATACACCTGTTTTAGTTTGGGTATGTTATTTCAAGCAGAAACCTACAAATTAGGTTGTTATTCAAAAAGCTAAAGTCATTTCCAGCATAGAGGTTATCCGAAACAGTTCCAGACTAAAGTAATTTCCAGCATAGAGGTTATCCGAAACAGTTCCAGACTAAAGTAATTTCCAGCGTAGAGGTTATCCCACACAGTTCCAGACTAAAGTCATTTCCAGCGTAGAGGTTATCCCACACAGTTCCAGACTAAAGTCATTTCCAGCGTAGAGGTTATCCCACACAGTTCCAGACTAAAGTCATTTCCAGCGTAGAGGTTATCCCACACCATATCTCTTCATCTTATCAGCGGGCCCTACATACGGGGAGGAAATCCTTGTTACTAAAGGAGAGCTCTCACTACTCACACAGGTCACCTTCTCTACTGAATAATTTCCCTTGGTCGGCAGTGTCAACAACGTAATCCTCAAAAATTATCCTCAAAAGTGATGCATCTCTTTATAATGTTAGCGTCATGTTTAAACGTTCCCGTAATCCCAGAGAGCGTAGAGAACTACCTACCGCTGTCTCCTGCTGGCTACTTAACCTACAGGATGTTGTGCCACTGAGCACAATGTTCTAACACGTCAGCTACCAAGTACTTTACACATCCACGCACTGGTAACAACTTCTCCACGTGGGCGCATGCTGAAATGTCCCTGTGTTCTGGTTTATGTGGAACGAACTAAAGAAAGATACATTTGCATATCTGAACACACGACTGCAGTACTTACACAAAACATGGATTATGCTATTGCTAGGCACTATGCAGTGTCTGGCCACAGGCTCTGCAGCATCATTTAAGCTCTGGGGAATTGTACAATTGTACACTCCCAGAAGTGGTGACATTTTCAACTCACTGCTCAGCAAAGAGGCATAGTGGATTTATGCTTTTAACAGAGCTGAGCCCTTTGGCCTGGGTGAATAACTGAATTTGCCGTGTTCCTTTAATTGGTTACACATCAAAGATGCAGTCCTTGTACTTTTTGCACCTTATCTTCTTCTACCTTTTCACAGATGCCGGTGTTCTTTCTTTCCTGAAGTGATTGTGTACATTAGCTACTGCAACTTCTGCCCTGAAATCCTGTTCAACCAATTATCAAATGAAAATGACACAGCTGTTGTAGATCAATTATATATTTGCCATGTTGTCTCTGATGAAGACAAAGTAGTGCTGAAACGTTAGTCTGTTTGCAGTAAAGGCCGGTCCTTTCTCTTGGAAGTATGCTGTCCTGATTTAGTTGCATGCTGCGGGAACCCTGACTGTATATGCACATATTTTTACTTTCAGCACTGCAGCTGCCCTTACAAAGTAATTACTTTTCTATGCAGTATGAATTAAATTGCTCATAACATGGTTCCTTGGATTCCTCTTGCTCATATGTCTGCTATGCAAAAGATTGTGGATCAGAATAGCCAGAAAAGCATGCTGGCTGTATTCTATGTATTGGGAAACACTAAATCTTTTTTCTGGATAGTATGGTAGTGTGGATATTGGAACTCATAGTAAATATTTCCCAATTCACAGTGTGTGAAATAGAGTATGCACAATTGAATGCATACTGCATTTAAATGTACCGTTTTTGTAAGGGCAGCTGCAGTATGTACTGAAAGAAAGTATGCGATTTGGACTACAGATCCTGTTTCAACTAGGCTTTTTTAGGTATTAAGTTGAATTTAGCATCACCTGAACAGACAGTACAGACAGTGTACTGACTATATGATATCTGCTTTAGCAAGAAAACACATTTAAAATGTGTAACTATAGGGCAAAACGTCATCCGCAGATGAAAAGGAAGCATTTCATGCATAAAGCCAAAGCAGTGATCAGATTGTATGTACTGTAAATAGTAGAGAACAAAAGGTAAGGGAACACCATGATCAGGCATAATGGAATCACAAGTAGTAGCAAAAGGCAGGAATGGGGCACTGGCATTCAGACCTGCAGGAAGGACACAGTTGGCATTGGATCAAGTCAAGGGGTCGACAGTCGGGGGCCTGAAGTAGCACCCAGGCATCATTTAGTTAGTCTGCATAGGCAACAGTCTATTTTTCATAAATTCCTCACATCTATTATAGTCAATAATCCTCTATAAACTGGTATTTTTATTCTAGTGGGGAACGAGGTTGAAAAATGAACTCTGACAAAAAGTGGATGTTGGCGATTCTGCACTTGTATTAAGCTGCTATAAATCAGCTGCATTGGCTCCTTTATGGGTGCCTCATCATGCATACAGGATGTCTTTCCCGTATGTTACAGCAGGGACTGCAGGCTGCCTCATAAATCAAGTGATATTTAGCGTGGCGGTATCCGTGATACTGACACTTGTGTGGCTTGTCAGTTCTATATGTTAGGTCTCATATGCTGTCATGTATTTAGTAGGCGTGATGATCAGATGACTGACTAATTAAATAGCCTTTTATAGCCATGTCTGCCAGATGTTACCTGAGAGAAACGTGGTTAAAATTGAAGATCCACATGCTGTGTGTGTGTGTGTGTGTGTGTGAGGCCAGGGGGTAGGAAGGCAACAGTATTGATATTAAACTTCTATCAGATCAATACACTATTTATGTTAAACTAATTTCCCTTTAAATATACCCTGTTGATTTTAAATGTTTCTTCATCTGAACAATTACAAAAATGTAATCTATAAAACATTTCTCACATTTTATCCAGAGAAAAAATCATTTAGAAATTAGCACACTATTACATTGACACATACCTATTATATTGTGCAATCTATTAAACTGTTGCAGTAGAAATGCTTGCCAAAAGGTTGGAGAAACATTTACCATCTATTGTGGCCTGAGACCAAAATGGATTTATTAAAGGAAGACATGGCTCTCACAATATCCATAGACTGATGAACATTATATATGCCAAGAAAGAAATATCTTATATGGCTGTGATAGGACTTGATGCGGAAAAAAAAAAAAGTTGGGGCAAATGCTGTGCGTGATTGCAGCGATGCAGCGGGACCAGGCGGAGGCAAACCGCCAGCTTCTGGGCTATTCGGACCAGTGTGTACCACCCACAGACTGACGGTCTGGTGGAGCGTCTGAATATGACTTTGAAGTCCATGATCCGTAAATTTATTAATGAAGATGAACGTAATTGGGATAAATGGCTTGACTCTCTGTTGTTTGCAGTACGGGAGGTCCCCCAGGCCTCCACGGGATTTTCTCCCTTTGAACTTTTGTTCGGCAGGACTCCGCGGGGGGTGCTCGACCTGATTAAGGAAAACTGGGAGGAGGGGCCGAGCACCAGCAAAAACGAGATTCAGTACGTCCTGGACCTGCGAGCAAAGCTCCACACACTGGGTAGGATGTCACGTGAGAATTTGCTCCAGGCCCAGGAGCGTCAACAACGGCTGTACAACAGAGAGGCCAGGCTGAGACAATTCACACCGGGAGAGAAGGTACTTGTATTGCTTCCTTCTTCCAGCTCCAAACTCCTCGCCAAGTGGCAAGGGCCCTTTGTGGTCACACGGCGAGTGGGGGATGTTGACTATGAGGTTGTGCGTTCTGACAGGGGCGGAGCTACACAGCTCTACCACCTCAACCTTCTGAAAGCATGGAGGGAGGCGGAGTCGGTTTCTCTGGTGTCCGCGGTATCTGAGAGAGAGGAGCTGGGGCCTGAGGTCCCAAATCCACCATTCCGGCCTCGCTCCTTTGTGAAGACCATCTCTCCGGGACCTAGAGAACAGATATTGCCCAGTTGCAAGAGTATTTTTCTGACGTGTTCTCTCTCCTGCCACGACGCACAAACCTCATCATGCACCAGATTGAGACTCCTCCGGGCGTGACGGTGCAGTCACACAGTGCCTGGTGTAGCCCCATTGTTCTTGAGGTCAAGAAGGATGGATCTATACAGTTCTGCGTGGACTATCGCAGGGTGAATGATGTGTCACGGTTCGATGTTTACCCAATGCCCCGGGTCGACGAGCTCTTGGACCAACTGGGCACTGCGCGTTTCTTTACGACCTTGGATTTAACCAGGGGCTACTGGCAGATTCCTCTGTCGCCAGAGTCCAAGGAAAAGACGGCCTTCTCCACTCCGTTTGGTTCATACCAATTTACCACGCTTCCCTTTGGGTTGTTCGGGGCCCCAGCCAATTTTCAACGCCTCAAGCGCTTTGGAGCAGTGCCAGTTGGTGTTTGAGAAGGTAAAACAAGCTCTCTGTGGGGAACCACTCCTTCACACACCTAACTTCTCTCTCCCTTTTACTCTGCAGACTGATGCGTCGAACAGAGGGCTGGGGGCTGTTTTGTCCCAGCAGGTAGAGGGGGTTGACCGCCCGGTCCTGTACATCAGCCGGAAACTTTCAGAGCGGGAGGCCAGGTACAGCACGGTGGAGAAGGAGTGCCTGGCCATCCGGTGGGCGGTCGACTCCCTGCGCTACTACCTCCTGGGGCGCTCATTCACCCTCTGGTCGGACCACGCCCCACTCCAATGGCTCCAGCGCATGAAAGATACCAACGCCCGGATCACTCTGTGGTATCTGGCCTTACAGCCTTTTAATTTCAAGGTGATCCATAGGCCGGGGACGCAGATGGTCGTGGCCGACTTCCTCTCCCGCTCTCATGGGGGGGGATAGGTTAGGCCGGATGGCACCCTGGTCTAAGTTGGGCGGTGGAGGTATGTGGTGGCGTGGTTAGGCTCACCTGCAGGGGGGAGCGGGGGAGTGGCTCAGGGAACAGGTGCCGGGAAGAGGCTTAATTAGCCTCAGCTGCTTTGGATCAGGGGTAATGTGTCTTGCCCCTATATCAGGTGTGTTGCGGAGGAAGCATGGGACCAGCAGAGCAGGATAAAAAATAAAAAACATTGCCAAACGTCACACAATGTGTATTCATTCCTTGCTGCTGGGGGGTGGAAACCAGGGGGTTGTGACAGGACGTGTTACAAAGTGCTTAACCGTTTTGGAGTAGGTAACTACTTCCTTAGTTCGATCAAACTTTTATATCATAACTCTAGTGCTTCAGTAATGACCAACTATATGGTATCAAAACAGGTTTCTCTCTGTAGAGGCACAAGACAAGGATGTCCCTTGTCTCCTATTCTTTTTGTCCTGGCCATTCAACCTCTGGCAATGGCAATTAGAGGCAATAGTGAGATAACTGGTATCACAATTAATGATATTGAGAATAAAATAGGATTGTTTGCCGATGATATAGTGCTCTTTCTGACAGACTTAAAACAATCTATACCTTCTTTACTAAGCTTAATAGAAACATATGGCAGCTTCTCAAGTTATAAGGTCAATACATCAAAGTCTACAATCCTATTTTTTTTTTAAATCGGAGAGATTAACTCCACCACTAAATACACCATTTAGGAACATTATAGACAGCTTTACATACCTCGGTATTAAAATTACGCCTACAATAGAATCCATGGTACCTACTAACTATGACCCTGTGACTAAGTCAGTAGTTGAATCTATTAATAGATGGAATATTTGCCAATTTCCATGATTGGGTGTATTAATATTCTGAAGATGAATATTTTTCCTAAATTCCTATACCTCTTCCAAACCATCCCACTTGCTCCTCCTTCGAATTTCTTCATATTGGTTTGAACACCAGTCAACACTGCACTGGATAAGGATGGAAGAAACCACAACTTCCAAAATCCCCTTATATCTCTACCTTGATTCAGCAAACTTAGCCACTTTGAAGAAACACACTGCAAACCCCTTTGTTAAAAACACGCTGTCAGTATGGCATGAGGTGTTAAGTTATCTTGGGGAAAAGACTCCTCTATCCCAATACTCACCTATTTGGGGGAACAGAAACTTAACTTAAAACCAGGGTCTAACGACCCTGGTTTTAAGTTATGGGCAGACAGAGGTATCGGAAAGATTTCAGACTCTTTTAAGCTTTAATGAGATCAAGCAAAATTTAGCATAGCTACAAAACATTTCTTCAAACATCTCCAGATAAGAAGTTTCATAATAAAAACACAGCACTCTGTAATTCTCCCTTCTCTAAATTCTTTAGAAAAGATTGCTCTAAACCATGGATCAGCTGGTCTGATCTCAAAGTTTTATCAGACTGTCATCGCTGCAGCAAAAGAATCCTCAGATGACAAAAGGCTAGCGTGGTGTTCAGACCTAAATGAAGAAATTACTGTAGAAGAGTGGACATATGTCTATAGTGTCAAGTCCAATCAACAAATACAAGGTTCAAACTTCTCCAATATAAATGGTTGATGAGAACATATATCTCTCCAGAGTTACATCGCATTTACCCCAATACACCGGATAAATGTGCTAAATGTGGGATACATAAAAGTAGCTTCGCTCACTGCCTCTGGGAATGCACCCTCATTCAAGATGTTTGGAAAGCAATTATTAATATTGTATCTATTTTCATCAACAAACAACTTCCATTATGTCTAAAACGTTGTCTCTTATAGATTGTGTTTAGTGTACAAATCCAGTTGTGTTGCCTCTGCAACAGTTCGTTCGACTGTCCCACTTCAACACCCCAGACTATCAGGGGTTAAACTGATCCATGATTTGCATGCGATGCTGCTGTCTGCCAGACAACAATTTGACTTTAATATGGAATTGAATATCCATATCAAAATGATAAACAAATAATTCAGGCATTTTGAAAATACATTTAAAAATCCCTCCATTTATCACTTATACATAGAATGAATTATTAAGGGGCACTTTAATGGTAATTTTATCTTAAATTAAATTAAATTCTCTCCGAGAGAAAACATCCAGCCAACCAAAGACAACTCACTCACCATTCATATCAGTGGGTCACAGTACCAAGACAAAGGCAGGTGGGGAGTTCTTTGTTGTATAATTCTTTGTTGTATAATTCAGGGATCCTCTCTGAACAGAGAGTGCCCTTTGATGTCATTGTGTATCCTCTAGCAACAGGTTGACAAGAGATACCAGTGATTGGACAACAGTCCTCATGGTCTAAATCTTCACTGGGTTCTCCTGCTGGACACCTCCTGGGATGGTGTATGCTTTATGTAACCAAGTATAAGTTACTAAATTGTAAAAAATAGTAAGTATGAAGAGCAATATTTGTTCCCAGATTGTTTAGTTGAAGTGTTTTTGATACGACACCATGCCTTAGTTTGTGTAAATGCCATTTGCCTTGTCCAGAATAATTTGTATCCACCTGTAATGGGAAAAAATACAACTTTTTCAAGGCAACTTGTGGGCTTTAGTTGTCACGTCTGGTTAATGGTTCCTAAATGATTCAGTAATGCTTTTATATTTCAGCCAGTTGTAAGAAATGGCCGAGTGGTGGAGGGAGAACACACAGAGGCCGCCGGAGTAATCTATTCCTGGTGTACGTTTTATTTGTAGTTTACAGAACACCAATAAACACGACATGCTGGTTTTGGTAAGGTTGTGAAAAAACATCTCAATATAAAGAAGAAACCTTCCATGCCTGCCATCAGTGTATGAATGGGTGTATGTAGTGTTAAACTGCTTTTAAGTGGTCGGAAGACTGGAAAAGAGATATAGAAGTACAGTTCATATCGACTAATGAAACTCTCTAAAGGAACATAGAGATCCATACCTCCACAAAACAAAAGTTAGGCTTTGCCCATGACTATCAGCAACATTTCAGCATGTTGTAGATGTTTCAGCAGGTCTACATCATAACTGAACCCATTTTTAAAAAATGAACTCTCGAGAACCTTCTACCCCTTGTTTTTAAACAGGAAGGTAGTCCCTTAGCAGTTAAGCTGAACCTGAGTTCCTGCTATAATAAGCCAATTGGAATCGTTCACTTGCTGCTGAAGTTTAAAAACAAAACCAGAAGGTATTATGCAACATTCATAATACCTACATGTAACCAGCATTTAGTTGGGAAGGAACACAGTAGAAGTCTGGCCAGAGGATAGAGATCAGCAGGGCAGGAGACCTCAGGCGGACGTCTTGGGGGCTGGACAAGGAAAGGGCAGTAAAACTAAGGAGGGAACCTCGGCTGGGAGCTGGGCAGGTGGGCCTAGATTCCAAAGTGGAATACTGGCAACATGGTGAGCAGTGCATGTAACTAGCCTCAGAAGGGTAGGGCTGACGGCTAGCTACACAAGAGCAGGGCAGGAGGCAGGCAACAAGAGAGTGGGACAGGAAGCAGGTGACAAGGAGGCAGGCAACAAGATAGTGAGACAGGAAGCAGGTGACAAGGAGGCAGGCAACAAGATAGTGAGACAGGAAGCAGGTGACAAGGAGGCAGGCAACAAGAGAGTGAGACAGGAAGCGGTTGACAAGGAGGCAGGCAACAAGGAGAGTAGATATGGCTGACTAAAGATCTGGCAGTGCAAAGTGAGAAGTAGCTGGAGACAGGAACATAGGGGCAGACTGAGGTGAAACAAATACAATGAGATTGTCACAAAGATGGCTTGTTAGAAAGTGAGAAAGCTAAGAGCATTTATTAGGGAAGTGAATTCTCTCTGTGACAAGATAATCTCGTCATAATCTCATTTGCTGGTGTGGTGTCTGTTACATCCGAAGTACTACATCCATCTTCGTCCCTCCTGACAGGTACCTCGCTGTGAATCAAACAGAGAAGACGATTCAAAAAAGGAACTCTCACTTTGACCCTCGAAGCATCCAACTGTTTTCTTTTTCCTACCTGATATTGAACATGTTTTGCTGTTGTAACTCAGATTCTGTCTTTTGCAATTCTTTGTGGCAGTAATGAGATTAACGGCTTGGTGTTGTGTCGTCGAGATGCAGCTCTCTCACAGAGGGGCTGCTGTAGGCCTCTGGACTACGCAGAGTGTTTTTGACAGAGAGGAGTGTGTTAGGGGGTGATGGCAGCAAAGGATTTACATTGTGTAGCCAAGAATGATGAAAGGGGGAGGAGGGGAGTTAGGTGTATAAAAGAGTTGCAGACAGAGAGGGAGAGATGGATGGTTTACTTTATTTACAACATAATTTGTATGCACATTTCACAGCAGTCAAGCGCTTCTTTCGTCCCTTATGTGTGTTGTTGACATAAGTTAAATCTCAATACTGAAACATCAACCACATGCTTCTTTCTTTTTCAGACTTCACAGGGACCAGTTTGCAACATTCCTTAAGCATTGCAGTAATATCAATGAGCATCTTCCGTCATCATGGTGGCCTAGAGACCATGTGTTGTAGCGATGTAACTGATGCCCCAGGGAGTATCGGAAATAAAAAAAAAGGAGTTGGTCTCTTCTGATCAAAAGGTGCCACAGCTGAGATATCATGATATCTACTGTATTGATTCTATGTGATTACCAGTCATGACAGCGACGTTGGTATTGTTGGTACTGTGTGTGAGTCATCCTGGCAAAATATGGTCCTGGAGACCATGTACCAAAGAAGTGATTTGAGGACTTTGACAGATGTTTATACGTCATGGATGTCAGTTCAAAGAGAGGATCTAAATACAGGACAAGGAAAGGCAGATATGACTTTAGCGTAAGTGGGCTTTTAATAACAATAAAGAAAGAAATTGTCACAAAAGGAAACCAAACCAACAAGAAACATGAACTGACTGAACAGGCTCACGAATGGTAAATGCAGTGTACTCATATCTCTCTTTTCTTGTCTTCTGACCACTCAAAGCACTTTAACACTACTTGTCATCATTCACCCATTCATTACATGCTTTTATCCAAAGCAACTTACAATAAGTGCATTAAACCATAATAATAATGCATTCTATTTGTAAGGCACTCTTCATCCAAGAATCTCAGAGTGCCACAGTACAACCATGAGTAGAAACTCAGAACAACAAGAATCAAGCAAGTACAATTTCTTCAATAAAGTTAAAATTCACACTCATTCATACACTGATGGGAGGAGCTAAGGTGCCACCTGCCCAGTAACTAATATTCACAACACATTCACACTGTAGGTGAGGCTATGGGAGCAATTTAGGCTTAAGTGTCTTGCCCAAGGATACAATCGATATGGACCAGTGGTCACCCCAACCACAGTCGCCCCAAAGTCAAAGTACAAAGGAAAAAACACCCCAAAACTAAACTAAGAACAAACCAGGAACTCAGGCATGAAATCCGACAAGCCACAAACTCAGAAGTATGGTACATCCTACGTCTCCTAATTGCATCCCCGTTTACCTCCCTTGCGTCCTTGTGGAAACATTGCAAGGAGAGAGGAAACAAGTAAGTAGACACAAGCAAACCAAGGCAGACCATATGTACCTGTATATATGTATATATATACATATACATATATAATATAAGACTGAACTTCTCCTCCTTCCAGGAAAAGGCTCTCCCACCCACGACCTGACTATTAACTTCAACAACTCAGTGTTGGCTCCGACTCCGACTGCCATGAACCTCGGTGTGACACTCGACAGTCAACTCTCCCTGACTGCCAACATTACCACAATAACACGCTCCTGTAGGTACATGCTGTACAACATCAGGAGAATACGACCCCTTCTCACTCAGAAGGCGGCACAGGTTCTGGTCCAGGCTCTGGTCATCTCACGGCTGGACTATTACAACTCCCTCCTGGCAGGTCTACCTGATAATGCCATTCGACCTCTACAGCTCATCCAGAATGCAGCTGCTCGACTGGTCTTCAACCTCCCGAAATTTACCCACACTACTCCGCTCCTCCGCGACCTTCACTGGTTACCGGTGGCCGCCCGCATCCGCTTCAAAACATTGGTACTTGAGTACCGTGCTGCGAACAGATCGGGTCCGGTCTACATCCAGGACATGGTCTAACCTCACATCCAGGACGTGGTCTAACCTCACACCCAGGACATGGTCTAACCTCACACCCCAGCCCGTTCACTTCGCTCGGCTTCTGCCAATCGGCTTGTAGCTCCTTCACTACGAGATAAACACTCAACAAAGTCACGACTGTTTGCTGTGCTGGATCCTCATTGGTGGAACGAGCTTCCCATTGTCTCAGCTATAATCATCTGCAGGCATCTATTTCACAAAAATATTCAGGTGTAAATAGAAAATCTTCTACTTATGTGTGTTGCAACTTAAATTACTCAATGCCAGCAGCACTTAATGTGATTCTGACTGTTGGGGAAAAAACTACATAGTGTTACCTTTCAAAAGAGACCAAAACCTGCATTCACTCTAAATGGTTCTCCTACAGCTTTCAATTTACTTTGGGTACGTCTGGATAGGCGTTTTTTGGAAGGTTTCCAATAAAGTCAGCACACTTAGCACGGAGAGTGCATGAAATATGATGCTGCTGTGAGACTTCGTGCCCTGTGTCGCAGAACAGAGTGTCTGACAAAGTCCTGAACAAATGCGTGGGCCACGTCAAACTCAGTCCAGTAAGTGCTGCTGAATTAGTGCAGCTGCACATTGAACATGGACAAATGAATGGATACAAAAAAAATTGTTTTTTTCTTTTAAAACTGTTCAACCTGCATCACTGAAAGGTTTTCTTTCTTTGACTGAGATTCTCTAAAGGAAATCCATAGGCTTTAAAAAGTCCCCTGCAGAGTAAATTCCAACTGTGTACTTTTGTTTTTGCTAGACCACTTCACTCCAACAGGGACCCTAACTACTGAACAGAGACTGTTAATGTGCTAGACCAGTGGTCCCCAACCCCCGGGCCGGTACCGGTCCGTGGATCAATTGGTACCGGGCCGCACAAGAAATAATTAATAATTTCCGTTTTATTTATTATCAGAGTATGAACGATCTTTTATTTTGAAAAACCTTTTATTTTGAAAAATGACCGGATTCGCTCGTTTGCATCCCGGTCACTTGTGCGCCCAATTTTAACCCACAAGCTAGCAAAATGAGTAAGAAACAGACGTCTTTGGATATTTTTTTTGCGAAAGGGAAAAGGTCTAGTGAAGAGACAGAAGAAGAGCCTACGAGTTCAAAGAAAAAGAAAACTTTTACCAGACAATACCAGGAGACCTACTTAAAATATGGGTTTATCGCAGCAGGTGATTCCCATATTCCAAGCCCGCTCTGCATAATATGCGGCGACCGGCTTGCTAATGAGGCAATGAAGCCTTCAAAACTGCTTCGCCACTTGCAGGGCTCCCATTGATTTGGCATTATGGTGAGTAAAAATTTCCATGCACTTTATATTAGTTTTTGTGGTGTATCTGTATCTGTGCAGGCATGTAAAACGTACGTACGTAACTCTCAAAGGGTCGGTGCACTAACGCGCCGCACCAACACCCCCCCGGGCCGCGGTAAAATTTGCCAAGCGTTGACCGGTCCTCGTGATAAAAAGGTTGGGGACCACTGTGCTAGACCACTTCACTCCAACAGGGACCCTAACTACTGAACAGAGACTGTTAATGTGCTAGACCACTTCACTCCAACAGGGACCCTAACTACTGTTCAGAAAAAGAAAAGAAAAAGATCTTTATACTGTATGTTAAATTGCTGTTGCTCCGAGAGTGCCTGTTATATTCTTCTGATAACATTACTTTAAAATAAAAGGGTGTAATACACTAGTTTTTAATTCATTATTGAACTTTGCGCATAATGCGATTAATCGCTGTTAATTACAGAAAAATCATGCGATTAATAGATTCAATTTGTTAATCTTTGCCCAACACATATATATATATATATATATATATACACACACATATATATATATATATACATATATATATATATATATATATATATACATATATATACATATATATATATATATATATATATATATATATATATATATATATATATATATACACATATATATATACATATATATGGAATTACAGTGACAGTTACTTCTAACAGGAAACAGACTATACGAAACTCTAAAAATAACGCTCCCACCATTCTTCCTTGTTTCTTTGGATGACATTGAACTTTCTTCTCCATACTCTGTAAGGTACAAATTATTCATCAAATTGATATCACTGCCAGGAAATTATGTTTATTTAAAGCTGAATGTAAACGTTCACTTCATTACTTAATATACAAGGCTGGAAAATGTCTCAATCTGCTAACATTATTGATTTCCTCTCACCATACTCCTTGAAAGCTCATTGTGTATGTATGAGGTATGAAAGGAGTGAAGAGTATGCGTGCACCAATTGAAGCTCACAGTTGAAGGTTACGTCAGAAGAAGAGAAAGACTAGCAGTGCTAAATGGAAAATTGCTTTCATAACATACATCTGTCATAAATGCTTGGAAAACAGGGCATTATGACGACTATTAATAGATATCTAAAGCTCCTGTGAGTGCTTCCTCAACCCAAACCCAAATGTTCACTGAAGAAACACGTGTCATTGTTTAGGTAGTGCAATGAAGATATACTGTATAAAGTAAAAGCTGTGCTATGCACATGGTAAGCTAAATGTTTTACTGTGTAGACCTGGTCTTTAATTTGATCAACGGGATGCTGGTTTGAGACTTTAACATGTGTGAGTTCCAGCAAAGGATAAAAGAGGGCAACACACGGTATTCCACAAGTAACCGGTTTTATTGTTTCACGCTTCCGGTTCCGTCCTGCTTCCGAATGCTCGGTCAGCGTCTGCTCCCCGCTCTCTCTCCCGTTCTCCAGCCACTACCTACTCTTATATTGAAGAGACAAACATTTAATTGACCCCAGTTGAGGTGGATTACACATCATGGCACTGTTCCCTGAACCACACCCCCGCTCCACCCACTCTGCAGCTGAGCCTAACCACACCCCTCTGCCACAGAGACCTTGGTCTGAGCATTGGTTGACGACACTTTGTTACCCCAATATGAACAAGATTCTCAGGGTTACTTGGCTGTAATATCTTCTTAAATTACTGTATGTATACATACATGGTGGTGAATTTGATATCAAATTATACAACAATCCAGTGTTAAAAAACAATATATTATCTGGAACACATCCATGGAAATTTCTTTTTCTGTTGGATATTTTTTATTTCTAAATCTCCCATAGGTGTTCAGTTCTGGTGACTGGGGTGACTGTCCACAAGCTCATCATGAGTGAGAATGTATGGGCATTAATTATCTTATTGTTTGCTTTAATTTTTTACTTTTATTCATGGTATCAAGAAATACCATCTTACTTCTTTGCAGGTGTGAATTGGTTTAGTGTAGATGTTCAGAAGCTGCCTGAAGGCCAGCTGTAAAACAAGCACTTTAAAGCATCTGGAAGTAACGCAGCAGTGTGTGGAAGTGAGACTTGTCAAAGCATTGGCAACCATGGCAGCAGATATCACAGTTAGTATGCAGGAAATGGCCCGGCCCGGCATGTCCACTCTCAAGGTTTTACCCAAGGGACGGAGCTGTAACTCTGGGTTGCCCTGACATGACAGAGTCCTTGTGATTTGGAGATCATAGCCGTGCTGTCAGGAAGGACGGAGACCGACAGAGAGACAGGAATGCTGAGGAAGAAAGAAAGAAAGAAAGACGAATACACTTTTTCACATGGAAAGAAGAAATATAGTGTCAGGATGTTGGAATTCCGCTGCATCTTGAAGAGATTTTAAACAATGAGGAAATTAAATAAAATAGGAAGAAGATTAATGTAAAGAGTAAATGAGGAGGGTAAAAAACTGGAAAAGAACAAATATGGAGGTTGCCGAAGCGTCTGCTGTAAATGTAGAGGGACACACTTAAGGAGAGAGAGCAAACAAGGAGGAGACCAAGAGATAAAGCAAGAAGCATCCAACCAACTTTCTTAGTTGTTACTATTCTGAGGGAAGGGGCAGCCCTTTCCAGAGACATCCAAGCCTCTAATTATTCTCATGCTCTGTTTGGCCACAGCTCAACAGGATGGGATGCTTAACCATTGGAGCCAGCCATCATTTATTATTGCTGATTGAAGTCTTTTTTGTTTCGCGCTGCTCATGAAGAGCCTCTGAAGCTGTGCCGCGCGAATTGCTTAGAACACCTTTGTGTGTGTGTATGTGACCTTATAGAGTTAGACCGTTCTACAGTATAGGCTCTCTACATCCTACTACTCATCTTTTGTAAAAGTGAATTCAAGTTCAGTCAGATATCACTCACCTCTAAATGATTCTGTGAAGAATTGTCACCACTTCAGATATTATCAACATGCTCATTCATGTCTTGTTTTTGTAGTTATTTGTTGCAATTGGTCCAGTATGACCCACAGATCAAAGTTGTCTGGAAGGATCCAGCCATTTGTAAGTGAGGCCCAGTGGAATGTAATTCATGTTACTTTTCCTTCTTGATGACAACAATAACATATTTTTCAGCTCAGTTTTTTGTCTCCAACAACTCGTGAGGAGAATATCTGGCTCTTTATCTGCTAAATGCTCCACTCTGTTCAGGAGCTAGTCTCTATCTGTGTCAGTCTGCTGTTTGGTGCCAAGTATAGTGGACAAGGGCTTTTGACAGCAAATTTTGCTCAAATAAGATAATTGCTGAAATCAAATCAATGGTTGAGGGGAGCTGCAGATTTGGGTGACGAAGGCTCCATATTTTGCAGGAGGGGCATACGATGCACACACGGACACTATTAAAAGGTCTTTAAAAATATGGAACTTCATTACTCTGGTGACACTGTTGAATCCAATGAGGCACACACTGACACACTGCAATGGGACGTATAATGATGGTGCGAGGGACAAAATTGAGCAACTTTGTGCTCCTTAACATGTACTCCAATAGACAAGCTGTATGTGTGTGTGTATGTGTGTGTGTGGTTGTTTTATTAAATACATGCGTGTTTGTCGCAGGCAACTGTGTAATGAAGTTTAATTTAGTCTGAGAGCTACGCTGTTCTGTTTTAGCCTTGAATATTAAACTGTTTGATGCATACATATTTGATTTCAAAATATATCTTTCTGATGAATACAGTAAGCTGCAGTAGATGTGTTTTATAAACATTAGTCCTATTTGTCAAGTGAGAAAAAGTTATATTCACAAATAAACCTGATCTGCAGTTATAGACAAGTGTAGAAAAGATTTCACACTGAGACAACCACTTACGAGAGGCGTTCAGTATAATTGTTTTTAAAATATCATGGTTTTCCATAATACTGTCTGTCAGGATGTTATCACAACAATAGTTCTATCCCTCTCACCTGCCCACCCTACTGTCCTTACTCCCTTCTGTATTACCTCATCAGTTCTATCCCTCTCACCTGCCCACCCTACTGTCCTTACTCCCTTCTGTATTACCTCATCAGTTCTATCCCTCTCACCTGCCCACCCTACTGTCCTTACTCCCTTCTGTATTACCTCATCAGTTCTATCCCTCTCACCTGCCCACCCTACTGTCCTTACTCCCTTCTGTATTACCTCATCAGTTCTATCCCTCTCACCTGCCCACCATACTGTCCTTACTCCCTTCTGTATTACCTCATCAGTTCTATCCCTCTCACCTGCCCACCCTACTGTCCTTACTCCCTTCTGTATTACCTCATCAGTTCTATCCCTCTCACCTGCCCACCATACTGTCCTTACTCCCTTCTGTATTACCTCATCAGTTCTATCCCTCTCACCTGCCCACCATACTGTCCTCACTCCCTTCTGTATTACCTTGTCAGTTCTGTCCCTCTCACCTGCCCACTCTGCTGCACCCACCCCATCAGCTTATTCTGTCTACCTTTTTGTCACACCCACTTCATCAGGTCCATCACTCTCACCTGTCCACTGTGCTGCGACCTACTACCTCTGGTATATATGCCCCAGCTTCACTCATACTCACTGCCAGATCGTTCTCCGCATTAATTCAAGACCCTCCAGAAACTACCCGTTAAGACCTCCTCGCCTCGTCTCTGTCCCGGAACACCGCCATAGCCTTCTGTCGCTGACCATTAGAGCTTCCTCAGCGCCCTCTGTTTCCTGTCGGCCTTTTCCTCGTAAGCAGATCTTGGATTGTTTGTATATTGTGAGGTCTGCCTGGAATAAAGCTTTTCAAAATAGATTCACGGATTCTGTTGTACTGCATCTGCGTTCTTAACACCCTCCCACCCACCCCTGTTACATTGCCGTCTTGGTCTGCGAGTGAAATCTAAAAATGTAAGGTATTTTTAGGCAACTAAAATATTACAATAAACTTTCATGAAGTGAAAACTCTTTGAAAGGGTTAATGTCCTATTTCTAAAACTACCAGACTAGACAAGTGGTAGCAACCTGTCAATCAAAAGTTAGTCCGGCCCTAAAGCATAGTCAACATGCTCTATGGTCTATTAAATAGACTCTAAATGGACCATAATTTACTAAATGAACATCATGCAGTATTAAAGAAGTCTAGAAACCATAGTTTGAGACCATAACCTCATGTTTACAATGTTTACTAGATGTAGGGTCCTTTTATCATAGCCCGATTGTAATGGCTTTAATAAATATAGTAGTAGTAAAGAGCATTCATATATATATTTTCTTTTTTGCCTTTCATTTATTTGCCGTGTTGGGAGAGCGGTCAAAGCGGATGTTTCAGAGTCATCCATTAATATGCCTTAAAGTGGTTTAGCCGTGGGTAAAAAATAATGAGATGCAACAAAAGCAGCAGAGATAAGTCAGAGCCAAGGAAAAACAGATTGGCGCTCTTTACCGATGCCAGAGCAGGAGGCTATTAGATTATCTGTAAACGTGAATTCTCACTTCGACATTTGACGAAGGCTGAAAAAGGCTCCATATTTTGCAGGAGGGGCATACGATGCACACACAGACACTATTAAAAGGTCTTTAAAAATATGGAACTTCATTACTCTGGTGCCACTGTTGAATCCAATGAGGCACACACTCACACACTGCAATGGGACGTATAATGATGGTGCGAGGGACAAA